>NC_142183.1:2528500-2818111 GCF_026936395.1 Plectropomus leopardus
CTATCTGGACGACATTCTGATATTTTCCCGGTCCAGACAAGAACACGTCCATCATGTGCAGACTGTTTTGCAGCCTCCTCAAGAACTCCCTGTATGTAAAGGCGGAGAAATGTGACTTCCATGCATCCTCTGTCTCCTTCCTCGGCTATATCATCAGTCACAACAGTATGGAGATGGATCCTGCTAAGGTCTACGCCGTTACCTCATGGCCTGTTCCTGATTCCCGTAAGGCAGCTGCAAGCTTCCTCGGATTAGCCAATTTCTACAGAAGATTCATCCGGGGTACAGCACGGTGGCAGCCCCCCTCATGGCGCTTACCTCTTCCAGGTTCGGTTCCGCTGGTCTTCTGAAGCCAGCAACGCCTTGACCACCTCAAGGCGCTTCAGCTCTGCTCCCATTCTCCTCATCCCGATCCTGATGGACAGTTCGTGGTGGAGGTCGGCGCCTCGGATGTGGGGGTGGGAGCAGTTCTTTCCTAGCCTCGGGAAGGATGGGAAGCTGCATCCTTGCGCTTTCTTCTCCAGCGCCTGTCTCGCGGGCGCAACTATGACATGGTAACCGTGAGCTCCTGGCGGTTAAGTTAGGCGCTGGAGGAGTGGCGACACTGGCTGGAGGTGCCAGGGTTCCATTCCTCGTGTGGACTGATCATAAGAATCTGGAGTACATCCGAACTGCAAAGAGACTCAATTCTCGCCAGGCCGCTGGGCCCTCTTCTTCGCCAGCTTCGTTCACCCTCTCCGCCCAGGGTCCCGTAACATCAAGCCTGGCCTGTCCCGCCAGTTCCTGGAGGAGGAGGAGAGTCTTCTCTCCCCTGACCGCATCCTTCCTGCCTCCCAACTCCTGGGATCCCTCACATGGGAGATCGAGGAACGTATCCTGTCGGCCCTGGAACAACAGCCGGGTCCCAGTTCATGTCCCCAGAACCGTCTGTTCGTCCCTGAGGGGTTCAGATCAGAGGTGCTACAGTGGGCTCATTCTTCTCGCCTCACCTGCCATCCTGGGATCACCCGCACTAGAGAGGTCCTGCAGCAGGCGGTTCTGGTGGCCCACATTAGTTACTGACACCAAAGACTTTGTGAACTCCTGTCCGGTCTGTAATCAATGTAAGACCTCTCGTCAGGCTCCAGCCGGTCATCTGCATCCACTTCCTGTTCCTCGCCGCCCATGGTCCCCTTCGCTCTGGATTTACGTCACGGTCTGCCACTGTCAGGAGGCAACACCACAATCCTGACAGTGGTGGATCCGGTTCAACAAGATAAGCGCATCTGGTGCCTTGCCCAAGCTCCCTCTGCCAAGGAGACTGCAGGTTGCTCCTCCAGCATGTGATCAGACTGCACGGCATCCCTTCTGATGTGGTCTCCGATCGGGGGGCCCCAGTTGCGCCTCAGCTTTCTGGAAGGAGTTCTGCCGACTTTTTGGGGCGTCCGCCAGCCTGTCCTCCGGTACCATCCCCAATCCAATGGACAGACAGAACGGATGAACCAGGAGATGGAGACGGCGCTTCGCTGCATGGCCTCATCTCACCCCGCCTCCTGGTCTTCGCAGCTCTTGTGGGTGGAATTTGCCCACAACACCCTTCAGAGCTCTGCCACTGGCCTCTCCCCCTTCCAGTGTGCGTATGGGTACCAGCCTCCTCTGTTTCCTGCCCAAGAGGGGAGCGGCCTACCCTCGGTGGAGGACTTTATTCGTCGTTGCCGCCAGACCTGGAACCGAGCCGGACCACGTTGTTGCGGCCGCGGTGCGCTATTCACCTGACTAATCGGCCTTGATCCCAAACTCCCCTACCAGGTGGGTCCAGCGGGTTTGGTTGGCTACAAGGACCTTCCGCTGAGGTGGACTCCGCATAAGCTGGCTCCTAAGTTCGTCGGTCCGTTCCCTATTGAAAAGGTCATCAACCCAGTAGCTGTCCGTCTGGCGCTACCCGATGCCATGAGAATTCATCCCGTTCCCGTCTCCAGGATCAAACGGTCCGGAGAGTCCTCTGCAACCCTGCCGCTCAGCCGCCTCCTCCACCTAGGATCATTGGCCGGGGCACCGGCTTACACGATCCGTCGCCTCCTTGATCCAGGCGCGCGGCAAGGGTCTCAATGCCTCGTCGACTGGGAGAATGCGGTCCGAGGAGCAGTCCTGGGTTCCGGCTCGTCAGGTCCTGGACCGCCGCCTCATCGAGGACTTCCATAGGCGTCATCCGGATGAGCCGTCCCGTGCTGCTACTGGTGAAGTGGTGCGTCCGTTCCTGCCGTCCTCCGTTTCCTTCCCTGGCCCTTCTGGTTTGAGACCTGTTCCAGGGGTTCTGTGCACGCCGCCAGAAGGATCCTCCTTCTGGCGGCGGCAGCGGTGACAGTGGCAGCGGCAGCAGCGGTGGCGTTGGCGACGACGATGGCGGCGATGTCGGTGGCGTCGATAGCGGGCTTGACCATGTCCGAGGAGTTTTGACCCTCCTTCCGGGCCCCCGCCCGCCCGGCTTCTGTGACTTTGGGTTTGGGACGTCGTGGGCCGTCCCTTGGGGGGGGGGTTCTGTCATGATTCCTGCATCCTCCTCCTCCCCTTCACTGCCAGTACTTTTCCCCTCACCTCACTCTGCTCTGCTCCACCTGCTAGCTAGCCCTGCTGCAGCCTGCTCTCCCCTCAGCTGCAGCTCATCTCCAATCAGTGCAGTATTTAAGACTCTCCAGTTCACTCACTCTTTGCCAGATTGTTCCTCTGCCATGCATGACTTTCCAGCGTTCCTTTGCCAGATTACCTGTTGCCGACTCAGCCTGTTCCCGACCAACCCTCCGTGCCTGCTACCCGGTGTACCTACCTGCCTTCTGTCCCTGACCACGTGCGCCCGCGGCGTTCTGCAATCCTGGCGGCTCCACTGGCAAGACCTCCCGCAATTCGACCACGGCGATCCTTCAGCCTGCTCCTCGGCGGTACGTTGCATTCTCGGACTGTTTCCTCGGCTCTGGATCCTCTGCCTGTCCCGACCCACGACCCAAGCGTTATCCCGACAGCTGCCCCACGTGTCGGCTTCCCGACTTCTGAGGTTTCCTGCTCTCCAGCCACGGTTGGTTCCAGCTCCGTGTCTTCATCTCGTTGGATTCCCAGAGACATTGTTGGGGTAATTCACCCGAAGAACGGACTGAACATTTGTGAGCTGAACTTTATTCGTGTTGGTTATAATAAAAGTTATTACCAACTGACTTTGAGTGTTAGCGTACTGCATCTGGGTTCATACACACCTCGTTTCAGGTAGAGGTTTGGGGAGGTTGGGTTTCACATTAATCAACATGTGCCGGTGTTTTCCAACTGGCTCATTTCCAACTGCAGTGCTTTGGTGGCATGTTTTTAAACCAAAGTGACAGGTTAAGGACCACAAATGAAACAGGACACATAAGACAATAAGTTGCTGAAATGGCAACAAAAGCTACAAAATTAGAATGCACAAGCTTTTGTACAAATCATACAGAAGAAGCTAAACACTGATGCAACAACATCCAGGGTTTGGTACACGTTGTCATGAAAAGCACTAAAAAGCTACAGCGTAAAGTAGAAATGTAACAACCAGTAGAAGGCCTTTTCATCATAATGAGATGTTAGTTGTATATGTCAGTACGTTCTCATTTCAAAGTCATCAAATAGCGCCACTTTTACAGTGATTGTGGCACAAGATCCCACTGCCAAGGCTGCCATTTTATGGCTGTATGATACTGTGGCGTCAGCTGAAAGCATCCCCGGCCAGAACCATTTGCAGTGTTATGATGCACTCCTGGACGGCTGGATGGCCACTGCTGAAGCCACATGATATACAGATGGGCGGCATCAGCTAAGAAACCCTGGACTTTCATACAGGAGTCTGATGTTTGCTTCCTGTCTAAATGTGATAGTTTTTTTTTCCACGCCTTGCCTCGTGCCTCTTTTGCATAAACCTAATCGTCCATGCCACCATGTGCATTTGTTGACATCCCAGTGTTGGTTGCATACTTTTGTTGTCTAAACGTAACCGCATGTGGCATAATGTGAACATGTGCTTTTGTTGACAAGAAGACAGCAATAAACAACAGTAAATGCTAATTTTAGGGGTCATTTCTTGCCAAGATTCCCATTACCTTTTTTTCCATGTTTCTGAGAGAAATCAAACCAATTTGCTCAAGTTTCATTGGTTTCAGTGTGAAAGGTGTCTGAATGCTGCACAAGAAAAATGATGCCAATTCAGAATTAAAGGGGTTAAGTTGTTCAAATGTATTTTTTGGTGCTTTAATCACTATAAGCTGAGTGCTATGTAGTTCCATTAAAGTGGAGAGAAGGCAGACATATCTACAGAGTTAATGGTATAGTGAACGTATTGTCACACAGACCTGAGACCTGAAGCAATCATCAGGAAATGACCTGACCCAAATAGACTGAATACAGTTTGGATCCAGGCTGAGTACCTGTGGTGCGGTCGGCAGGTGAGTTCACAGCAGAAAAACAGAAGAATGTGATGTCTCTTTATGCAAAGACAGCTGAGTGGTGTGATAAACTCTGAGTGCAGTGAGTTGTTATGGTGACTGAAGCGTCTGGCAGCAGCACAGCAGACTAACAGTGTGTATTTACTCACATGTTTATGCTCAGTGTGGACGTCAGTCTGCTGCCCATTCAGGAGAATCATCTGCTGTCCACACACTCTGTCCTTCATCAGTTTGGTGCCGGGAGGTGAGCAGATGGTCCGAGTCCAGACAATGTTCAGCAGCAGGCCTGCAGGACGGATCAATAACAACAGCAGCACCTTAGTAATATTTATCTATGACCAAAGGTCATCGTGTCCACTCTCAGCGAGTTCAGAGGAAGACTCGAGGAAAGGCCTGAACTCGAGCATTTTTCATATCGGAGCAGATAATCGATGTCTGCTATAGGAGGCAGAGCTGCAGTGTCAGAGTCACAGGAGGAGGCGCAGATATCTGAAATGGATCCGACATGGCGAGAAGATATGACTGCAGCATGAAGACAAGAAATAGGTCCCTCTCTCTACAACACTGTACACAGCGGAGCATCTTTCTTTATTAAAGTTTGGTGCTCTCGATCTCTTTCTCGTCACCACAGATGTTTCCACTTCCAGCGGCTGATTAGACCTCTGCTGACGCCGTGCTCTGTGTGCTAAGAGCCCTTTTCCACAGAAGACAGTTTGACGTGTCTTAAGAGGAAAAGCACAGGTGTAAATAATTCAATCTTGTTGGCTGAGTTGCATTTAGCTGCTTCAGTTTGAGGGTCCTGCTGGTCTGCATGCTGGCGGTCACAGAAGGCGGGTATCTGTTACAGCTTTGTGCAAAATTTCAGTGATATTTTGTTTGAAATATCGATAAAACACAATTGTGAGATGACTATGTTTCCACTGAGTGATGTTGTGCGACTTCTCCTTTATTTTTATTGCAGCCACCGCATTAGCCGCCACGTAGGCGTGTTATGGAGCCATGATGGAAAGGTGAGCCCCTTGTACGTGGGAGTGGCCATGTATGAGGGATTTCTGGGAGATGTAGTCCACGATTTCACAGAGGAATTGTGGATTCAAAACTTTCTCAGAGTTATGTGATGCAATAACAGCTCTTGTAGCTCCTGCTGCATCATGAGGGAGCCAGTTCCTACTGACAAGCACATAGACACAGCATCATGTGACCTCACAGCATCATGTGACCTAGAAAAGACAAAAAAGTGCTTTCATTGTAAATTTCTCACATATGGCTTTTTGGATTTTTTTTTTTTTTTTTTTTAAAAACTAAACAAAACATTTTTTTTGCAATAAATAGTTTTTTTTAAATGGATGTTTCAGTTCGACATAATTTATATTCACAATTTGCGCAGTTTGAGGGTTAACAGAAACCTGCCTACTGTTCCCATCCACTCGTGTGTTTCCATTGTTTACCTCCCCTCCAAGGAGTTTGTTTGTTTGCTTGTTTGTTTGTCAGCAGGGTGATGGAAAAACTACTGGCCTGTTTTCATGAAACTTGGTAGAAGGGTGAAGCATGGGCCAAGAAATACACCATTATATTTTGGAGTGGATCCGAATCTCAGGGCGGATACACCAATTATTTTTCACTTTTGTTAACATTGTGAGACAGGGCTTTTGACCTTGGCAGACGTCTGCTCTCTCTGAGTGCCCTGCAGTCTTGTCGCCGTTAGTGAGGAGATCCAGTTGGATGGTTGGGCTCACATATACCCCTTACCACTAAATTTAGTGCATATGTATGCAGTTTTGTTTTAAATGTGGGAATAGAGGAATAGATTTATTTCCCATTGCAAGTAGACCAGAGCTGTGTGCACAGCTCTGCTGCAGACACCTTTGTGTTTATTCAGGAGTTTTATGTTTGACAGGACAAACCCAAGCAGTAACTTTAGGGTGTTTTTATTATCTTACTTGTTCTCTCATTCAAACTTGCTGACTAATTTTGATGATGAGAGTGTTTTTGAAGATGTTTGAGTGCTGCTTGGACGGGATGGACAGTGTTTTGTGGTGGTCTGTCGCTGAATCACTCTGAAAAAGGGGCCAAAATTTGCGTGTCCACCTGGTTGTCACATTTCCATCACAGCCAATCAAAGCTGAGCGAAGTGAGTGGCAATAAATACATGTGATTACTGCAGTCAGTTGTTCTAGAGTGAATGCAGATTATAACCTTTCTAAAGAAAAAAGAAAGATTTTAGGGGGCGTCGGTGGGTTTTCGTCCAGTGTGAAAGGGGCTGAAATAATGTCGGTACCAGAAAGTATTTTTTTTTGTCGTCTCATCCCAACTGTCAATATTTTAGCCATGAGGATAACTTCTTCCTAACCCTGACCCAGAGGTCGGTCATGCTGCTGCGTCCTGCTCTGACCAGCGGGGACGCTCTAAATCCCACTGACCTGTTCTGCCATTTATGCACAATCACAAAAACAAGGACTTGGAAAAAATAAATATACAAATGAAAAATCCTTGCAAACCTGCATTTCATCATCCTTACATAAAACAACTACGAACAAAGTATGACGTATGCAAAGGTTTGAGTTACTTGTGTTGAGTCAATTATGAAGGTCACATGGGTCGAGCCTGTGACAGTAAAGAGGGAATAAACGAAAAGACAAGACGGACACTGCAGCTAAGAATAGATCCAGGAAGGGCAGAATGAAAGAAGTGACATTGTTGTTCCCTGCTCATTTGTTGAGTGTGTGTGTGTGTGTGGGTGTGTGTGTGTGTGTGGGTGTGTGTGTGTGTGTGTGTGTGTGTGTGCGCGTGTCCTTTGCAGGGTGCTGTTGGAAGTGCAGTGGTCTTAAAGCCGCCTGCAGTTTGACAAAAACAGCGTTTTCTTCGTCAAACACGAGTGAGTCACGACCCGCTCACCGTTTCTCATTAAACATTTGTTCTGTTTTTCTGGCGCTCTTGTTTTTGCAGACCGTCTCCTCACGGTCAGTGACAGCCGGAGACACTTTTGTCTCTTTTCTTTTCTAAGTGTTTCCTTGTATTCTCTAACAAGACAGAGCCTCATCCCAGGTTTCGTTTTGGAAATGACCCAATTACCATCCCCCTCAATTCATACAGAGAGAGCTGCCCCAAAGTTACGACTTTAATAACCAGCCATTAGTGACGCACGGCACATTTTTGTGCCCATTTGGATGTTTGTCGCATGTTATTTTCCATCCTCTGGATAATTGGTCCCATACATGTGACAGTTATTTTCAGCGGCTATTTGGAGATGAGCAATCATTGTTTCTGTGTCCTAAAATGACAAATAACAAAGAAATATGAGATATGTTTCTGTTTCTCAGAGAAAGGCTTTTTGGAGGAGGGTGAAGAGCATTTTCACCAGTTTAAAATGAAAGTCCAATGTACAAGAAGCACAGAAAACAATTTCTGCAGCCACACGAGCAGAAAATACAACAGAATGTAATGAAACCACAACACAGGCTGAGATATGAGAAGCAGTTCGGCTCTCTGTATTAAAAAAAAAACAACAAAAAACTCTTGCTCTGCCTCTTCCTAAATGCCCTTTTTAAGGGTTTGTTGAAAGACGATCTAAAAAAATTCAGGAAATGATAATCCAAACAATAGATGACAAAAGTGATGGCGGTGACATTTTGCAAAGATTATGAGTAGACTTATGTGTTTAAACCCATAGAAACCTGAGCAAATTGTCATGGGAGCATGGAAAGAAGACAATGAGCAACTTAGCAAGAAATGGCCCAAAAAATTAGTAATAAAATTTGTAAAAAGTTACATGAAAATTACCTGAAAATAAACACCAATAATAGTAATGTAAGAAACAAAAAAACTTTAAGAATGTGCTAAAAAATTAGAAAACAAAACAAAACACAATTTTAAATATATAATTATAATAAGTGTAAATCTAGTTTTCTGGACATTTTCCTTTTTTTTTGTTTTTGTTACCATATTTAATAATTCCATTTTCTTGTCACCTTTATTTTCTTTTCCTTTTTTGCAATTTGTGGAACATTTCTTGCCAAGTTGCTCAATGCCCAATACAATCAAAAGAAACCAAACAATTTTTTCATGTATCAGAGGGTTAAAATACCTGTAAAAGGCATCCGCATGCAGCATAAATAAACCAAGGATTTTGTTACTTTGCAAAATAAATAAATAAATGATTTTCAGTTACAGGTAATGCAGTCTGACTCATTGATTATATTGGCCGTCTATGTCTCTCCAATATCTGTGTGTTGATGTTTTAAAAAAATCCACTTTGCTGAGGGAAATGAGCAACAACCTGCACTCAGAAAAGCCGTTTTGACGAAGATTTGGATGGTGTTATCTTTTTTGTGTTCCTATCCTCAGTTTGGTCCCTGTATCGAGCACTGGGAATAGTTTTCTCTGAACATAGTTTCTGGCAGACTGTGGAGTTTGGCCCATCAAACCCTCTGAACGGTGACTGGATACAGTGAGATCCTGCAGGTACAGACTGTGTGAATGCAGCACTGGAGGCTGCAGACTTCACAGGCAGGCCTCAGACTTTATACGGAGGTGCACACTTGCATCAGTCAGCTGAGCACCTGCAGGAACTCCCCGATGGACCGTGTCCTTCCTCAACCCTCTGCTCACTGCCCAGGTTTATCCTGAAGTTTGCTCAGTTGTTATTTCTTCTGCACTTCAGCCCAGACTCAGGAAAACATCTTATGATGCAAATAACCTGCAGCAGGAACACCCACACTGACAGAGAGAAATGCAGCTCATAACAGACAGGAGACAAAGTACAGTGCAAGTTTCAGCAAATGAACACAGACCTGCCCTCAAGTTTTTAAAATTTACAAAAGAAATTTGATGTTTACACACAAAAATAAATAAATAAATTAAAACTTCTTAAATACAAGCTGTTTTAGTGCTGCGCAAAAGTTCACTTTGCACGTAGCAAACAGAGCACACCTTTAACCCTGTGACACCTGAGCAAATTTCTTGATTTTTTTTAAAAAAGCATGGGTAGAAGGCAAAGAGCCTTGCAAGAAAAAAAAATTCAAAAAAATAAAATAAATAAAATAGTACAAAATAAATCAAACCAGCTTTCTCAGGGTTCAAAGTTAAAATACGTCAAAGTAATTCTGATTTACTGTTATATCCTCTGTAGTTTGTGTTTGTATTCTGTTCTTTGCATTTCTATTTGTTCTTCTGTGTCATGTGAGCGTCTTTCAGTATTTTGTATTTGTTTACATTTTAAATTTCATAAAGCATCTTTGAGTTCTTAGAAAAGTGCTATGTAAATACTGTCCATTTTTATTATTATCATTATTAATTATCTGAATTATAAAGTACTTTCTAGAGTTGTCTTGTTTTGAGATCTTATGAAGCACACTCTGAACTTTCTTACTTTTTGTGAAAGGTAAGCAGCTGAATGCAGAATGGGCTCGTCGCTCCATTTGGAGCCGCACACCTGAGGACACTGGTGTCGGGCCCTCAGGAGCAGGGAGCAGAAAGCAGGTAGCTGCAGGTTATTCTGGCTGTCTGACATTTCAGCCAACCGTGGAGAGAAGCAGCCGGCCGTCTCAAGGACAGCAGGGGCTGACGCACACCGCAGAGGAAGACGAGCAGGGGCCGAGGGACAAAAAGATAAAGACGGGGAGGGAGAGATTTGGTGATGGAGACAGAGAGGAGCGAATGGAGAGAGGTAGACTGAGAGAGAGAGAGAGAGAGAGAGAGAGAGAGAGCACAGCGATACAATTCATCAGTCTGGCTAAATTAAGCAGATTGCCCAACGTGGTCCCCTGTGTGAATATGAAGAAATGTGCCTCTTAATGTGATTGCCGGTGGCGGCCACGCCATAACTCAAGGTTGAGGTTGGATGATGCCAGTGCGTGTGCGTGTATGTGTGTGTGTGTGTGTGTGTGTGTGTGTGTGTGGTGGGGGTATTATACAAGTACATTTACGATGTGATGATGCCAGCCGAGCATCAAGGAGAGCGGACGGACGCTCAGGCCAGTCAGCAGCTTCACCTTGTCGGACGCAGGCCGGCGAGCAGAGCTAACAGCTGAGAGCATTGGAGCTAGCTCCTACAAATGTCTTTTTGCTAACGCTGTATGAAACACTGATACAGTTAACCCTTTGAAACCTGCAGTGACATCAATCAATTTTTTTGTGTTGCTTTCGGAAAGTATTTAAACCTGTAACTGTGGGCAAATTGGTGCATTTCTTTCAAAAATATGAGAAAAAAGGCAATGTAGGAAATGTTCCAAAAATCGCAAGCACTTCGTAATTTTAGAAAATTATTTTTTTGTCTAAAAAGCAAGGAAAAACTATACTTAAAATTATTATAATTACATATGTAAAATAATTTTACGGAATTATTAGAATTTTAAGCTCTTTATCCAAGACTTGTTTACCTTTCTTTTTATAGAGGCTCCACCCCCTTTTTTATTTATTTATTCATCTTTTTAAATTTATTTTTAGGCATTTTTTTTGTACTTTAAAGCAATTCCATGCTTATTTTGGGGTCATTTGTTCTTATGTTTTTCAAATAAATCCAGCCTATTTTTCCGGGTTTCAAAGGGTTAATTTGGAAATTGTAGATTATTGTGTCATATCAAAGAATTTAAGAGGACTTCTTGTTCTTAAGATATGATTTTAAAGAGATTGCTCTCTGAGCTCTGAGCTTTACAGCAGATGTTTTAACTGAGCTTTTTTAGGTGTAATGCAGCAGTAATTCTTTGAGTTGTAGCATTTTTACGCACAAAATCAAACGACTGGTTACTCACTTGATTTATTGTCACACATCAAGTGAGTGTAAAAAGAGCAAAAAGAATCCTTCTCCTTGATATTAAAATACTGAGTCAACATTTTGTACATTGGCTCTTTATGCAGCGTGACTGCAGATCGGCCACTTCTGATGAAGTTGGCAGATTTTTGCACTGATGATGCATCAAATTATAAATGCTTAAAAAGTTGAATGGAGAAAGACCGGCATGAAACACATGATTCCAGAAGTTATTTTTTCTTTGCTGAAGAATGTGTGCATCATCTCATCTCTTTCTTTTTAAAACAAATTTGGTCATAATTTCACAAACCACACAACAACACATTTCCCTGAATGTTTGCTGAAATGTTTTAGGATTTTAGGATATTTTAGACTGCTTTGATGCTGCATAATAAAGATGCTGCATAATAAAGATGCTGCATAATAAAGGAAGAGTTTAAGTTTACAAAGTTTAACTTGTGTTTTTATTTGGTGTTTTTGTGTGCAGGACTGAACAGGACCGAGCAAACACTGGCTGGATGGTGAAATTATGTATCTGGTCAAAAATGGTGCCACTGGGACGCTAAAAACTGCAGCATGATTATGAGGCCTGATGGTGACGTTTTTTTTCACATCCAGCAAGGGTCCAATGTAGACCCTCTGCCTGAAAGTCAGGTGACATAGTATGAAAGACCATCAGAGTCCAGATAGATAGAAAGTTCTGGAGGATAAACACGTGCAGCACAGCGTTTTTGCAACACACAAAAGGCTGCACAAACCCACCATTTCTGAAATAACAAAGCTGCATTTTTTTTATTCACTTGACCCAGATTAAAAAAAACGAGGCTGTACAAATGACAAAGCGCCGTTGTTCCTCTGTTTGGTTGCTGATTACAGGATTCAGCGAGTGTCGCATTAACGGTGATGTCACAGCAGTTAAATGCAACGTTGCTAAGAAGCTAAGAATCTATACTTCACTGAACTAAAGTGGGAAATGAAATATAAAAAAAGCACCTGGTACCAAAAGTGAGTCGAGTCAAGTTGAAACATTCAGTGTAAATGAGGCGTCTTTGAGGTGCTGCTAATTACTGATGAGCTGCACCTGTTAATCACCTCTGCCTCTCTGCCTCTGGACTCTAATGATGCCTCTCACTCTGCATTTATCTTAATGTTCACTCTCTGAAACCTCCACACAGTCCAGGTCAAACCCACAAACTAGGAATGTTTCTGATTTACAGTTTCAGTATTCATCAAGTCCCAATCTGTGGTTATTTAAATTAGCACGTTAATCTTGCAAGTACTTATTAGCATCTATTGGCATTAAGCATGCACTCACAGACCAGTGCTTCATTTCATCCTGCATTTCTATTGGATGGTTAGTAGATGTGAGTCCTAACAGCAGTCACACAGTGAGATGGTAATCCCAAATATCTGATACATGACCATGACAACAGCTGAGCCTCTCTCACTGTGCGATGACGGACCGCTGTTTTAGAGCCACGACCAAAGATATCGCCACCTTTCTGTCATGATGGTCATCTTTTTTGTGAGATAGCCCAAAATCACACAGATGTTTACGGCTTTCTGCACATTATGGTCTCACTGTGCATAAGATCACAGACCGAACAAAAACAGAAAAATGTAAAAAAACAAATTCTTTAGCTAACTCCATACGCTGCGTGCACTTTCACATAAAATTCTCCACATTCGCCTCCATTCAGGAACAACACAGAGTGAAGAAATACCAACATTTCCTCTGTTGTTGGAAATTGTGTAATTTCTCAAACCAGCAAGAGTTCCTTCGAGCTCCCATCTGCCCACTGAGTTCATACAGTGTCACTGAAATGCTGAGAATGTCCTTTTTTTTAAAGGTACAACAGCAGCTCCAGCCACAGCAGCATGGTTGGTCCAAAACAAAACGTCCTCTGGCGGGAACAGAAACAATGGCTGTCTCTCAGGAAGACAGAACAATGACTTCCTGTTGTATAACATCTGAGACAGAACCGCCTGCGTAACAAACACACCGGGAGACATTTCACAGAAAGCTCAGCTGCAGAAAATGATGGATTTTGCATTTGACTGATGCCTTTTTTTGTCTCTTGTTTTCAGTATCAGTCAAACCAGAAAGACATGATGTATACATACGGGTGAAAACCTATTCATCCCAATGTCCATCGGTGTCGCACCTATGTGTAGTCATGGTTACAGGATTATAATCATGATGTGGTCACACTACAAACTGATACCGACCGTCCACGTGTCATACTGACCCAGTAGGTGGCTTTTGGAGTTGGTATCTTCTGCGGAAACACTAACAAAGTGGCGGTATTTGATGACTTGGGAATGAGAACAGGCTGCTCTTACAATGAACAACAGTGTATAAAGGTAGATGCAGACATGCCAAAACTTAAAGAATTACAATAGTTGCAGTATAATTTTCAGCAAATGGACAAATTCCTCTGGATACTTGGCTGAGACGTGGCGTGACTATACCATGAGCCTGTAAATAAAGGAAGAGTGTTCAAAGGGTTAAAGCGGGTCGTGTTATTTTGAGGTAAATATCATACATGATAGAAATCTCTCCTTCCAAAGCGGCGCCTTTACAACGGTCACATTTTTCATCGTCCATGTTCATGTCTTGGACATTTAAAAAAGAATATGTGACCTTTACTTTGGTGTGCACCAACCTTTAAGCTCCGCTGACCCAGTTTTGAAATTTCTAAAAAAACACACAAAAAACAAGCTCTCAGATCCTCTTCCTCACTTTAGGTTAAAGAAAAGCAGGCGACCGTGCAGCGGCGCCGAGCTCAGCGGGAAACCATCCGTTCATTACATCAGTCAAAATCTCCATTGAGATTAATACCAACGGGTCGCGCCACTTTATTCCTGAGGAGAAAAATGCAGTTGTCAGTCGACCTAATTGCGCTCTCATGGTGCATGAGGGCCTGCTGAGTTATTGAGAGCTCTACCAGGAAAATCATGATCGACGAGCAGCGGGAGGGCCTGACATCGCACTTCACACGCTGGCTGCTCCGTCAGGACGGAGGTGGGGGGGGCACAGCAGCATCAGAGAGGCAGAATATGTGTGTGGATGGTCCAAAACAAATATGTTCATTATTTTGAATGCAATTTATATTTATCAGGTTGCATTATGTTGTAAATGCTTCAATTACATCCGACCAATCGGATCGATGACATTCTTGCTTCTTTCATCTGCAGTCAAAAATAATCAGTGAAGATAGTGAACTAATCTCCACAAATCGTGATCATTGCAACTTGCAATGTTTAGAGGATTTTATATCATTTCTGGGACTTAAGGACAGTTATAGGATTATAGGTAATTTCTCGGATTATAGCACGTTTCTAGGATTTTAGGATATATGTAGGATTTTGGGGCGTTTCTTGGATTTCACGACATTTCTAAGATTTTGGGACGTTTCTAGAAATTTAGGACATCTAGGATTTTTTTTAGAGTTTTAGGAGAATTCTAGGATTTAAGAACATTTATAGGATTTTAAGACTTTTTTGGATTTTAGGATGTTTCTCAGAATTTAGGACGTTTCTAGGACTTCAGCACATTTTTAGGATATAAAGACATTTATTGAATTTAAGGATGTTTCTAGGATTTGTAAGGTGTTAGTTGAGTATCACTGATAAGTACCATGGCAGAATGAATATTCATTAATAATGTATCTTCAGAATGCCAGCATCTCAATTAGGTTCTTTTTTTTCAATGTCCACTCATGGAAACTAAATTATGGCCATTAATATGACAGAAAAGGGATGAGGGTATGAGTATTTGTGCATTTGCATATGAAAATCGACATTTTGCATGTATAAAAGTGTGTATTTTTGATGTTTATGAATGTGTGAGACAGTCCTAATCAACAAAAATGATAATAAATACTGCAGCCTGTAGGGACGGCTCACAGGACTCTGGTCTTCACGGTTCAGTTTAAAACTGATCCTGTCTAACTGTATGTGTGCTCGCCGGGTTCAGGAGTCAAACTCGAACAGTGTGAATAATTTATTGAAGCAGGATTCAACTCTGAGACGCCGCATGAAAATCTGCTGCCCTGCCAAGTGAGCTGAGACACCAGAGCGGCTGCTGGATGAACGTACAGGTGTTTTATCTCTGTGTCCTGCGGCACTACATGTTCTCTGTTGTGGTTTCACTTTCCAGGACTGACAGAGAGACGTAAAGCTGCATTTCTTACTCCTAAGAGTCTGACAGGATTTTTTGGTGTGAACTCATGCAGAAAAGTTGGAAACAGGTTGCGCAGAGAGGAACATGGTGTACAAGCATATCAGCATTCACGTGTGTTTATTTTTGTATGTGATAGCGTGTAAACATATTGGATGTGAAGTGCAGGGCTTCTAAAAATAGATGAAAGTGTACATGCAGAGAAAACAAGTGCTGTGAGTTGGTGCTTTGAGCAAGAAGCTAGCATGCTCATGTTGAACAAGTGTATACCTCCAGGGCTGAAAAATGAAGATGAAGTGCCAAAAACTGCAATTCCTCTAATGGCCACCTGAGGCTGGCTCCAAGAGCGAGTCGATCCCCATCGAACCTCATGTTAAAATGCAGAAATAAACATGTTTGCAGCCTGGTGCAAAAAGGCTACATTTCTGTGTAACTCACCTCTTTATTAGGTCTTAAAATTATGCATTATTGAAGATGTGTCCACTTTGAGCGACAGGTGGATGTGTCTTTTGAAAAGTTGTTGCTATGACGACAACGTTGGTTTGGTAATGTAACCATTGCAGATTCACACTCGGAGGATTTCCATTGCAGATTTGTGCAGAACTTATTATAAAACATATTTTCAAAATGTTGATAAATTACAATTATGAGATGACTGCGTTTCCACTGAGTGATGTTCTGCGACTTCTCCTCTGGTGATAACATTCCATGAATCATGGCGATGGATAGATGTTTTTTTAAGTTTAGGTGTTTCCATTAGGCGTATTTTCTATTCCCAAGTTCAGTTTGTGTAGTTTAAGAGTTAATGGAAACCTGCCTAGTGAACAGTCATAGCCGTAGCTGTCACTATTTCAGTGTATTTTCAGTTGATTAAAGTCAATTGTAATGTGTTGTTTGCCTACAAAAGTCTTGTTCAGTGTTTTGTTGAACTAAAAGACCCTCGAAGGAATCAGATGTTCAGTTTTTATGGTAAAAACATTCAAAATGTTCTCATCCCAACTCTTTACTTATTGCCGCTTTGCAGAGGACTTCAGGGTCTACATACAACAATCCGGGTATCCTTCTGCATCTGCTGTTGACGTTTCAGGATGCCGCTACCATGATGTCACCACTAGCGCATGGTGGGATGGCGCTGTATGCGGTTTAGCAACACAATAACATGGCAACCAATGCCAGGATGTCAACAAACACACATGCTGTCATAGATGGTTAGGATTAGTGGAAAGAGCCACATGGTGAGGTGAAAAAAAAACATCACATTCAGACGAGAAGTGAACACTGGACTCCTGCATGAAGTCCTGGGTTTGTTGGACCCATCCACTGCCCTTCCCCGTCCCACCCTACAGGGACCCTCATGCTCCTTATATCACATTGTTCATGGCAACGTATGATAAGACTGTGATTGGTTCTGTCTGGCCACATTCTCAGCTGACACTGTACAGCAGTGAATCACGTGGACGTGAGAGGTGCCTTTTGGCGTCGAGATGGTGTGCTGTGGGCTCACTATGCAAAGGTAAGGCAACAAATATTTAAATAACTGAACTGATACTGTGTATTCAATGTTTTTTTTTGTTCCTACTATAAGTAGATAATTGTTTTTTTGCCTTGAGATTAAAGTAGATATATCAAAGAAACATTAAGAAGACTCTCCTGTGTGTGTGTGTGTGTGTGTGTGTGTGTATTTGATCCTCGTGCGTTTGACCTGGCCAGACTGGACAGATTAGCAGAACAGCGACCTGATGGCGCTCTAACAGGAGTCAGGTCACAGAGCCATATGCTCCCAGGTGCAAATATCATGAAAGTTTTATGCAGCAAACAGAGAGCTCAGCTTTAATCCCACCAGGGAGATAACAGATAGCAAACACACAAGCATACCTCTGCGCGCACACACACACACACACACACACACACACACACACACACACTCACACACATGTTCAAGTATATTCCACAAATACAGAAAAGTTTGAATATACAAACTTACGCATGCACTCACAGTAAAAGCCCTCAATTACACACTCACATACGCACAAATGCATGAACTGATTTATGCAAATGCACACATGCACACACTACATTTACACACACATGGAGAAATACACAGAACACACACATGCATCTTGTGGAGCAGGTAATTCCCATGGCGTCCCAAGCCCGAACACAGGATGACCTCTAATTTAAAAATCCAACGCGCCACGTTAGACAGCATGAATAATGCATGAGGCCAGTCTGCTTGTATTATTGCCAGGAGGAGGATGCAATTACATTTCCCTCAGGTGCCCAAGTGCTGTGGAGTAAAGAAGAAGAGAAAAAAAAAACACGATGAGAAACAAAAATCATTTTGGGATTATGTAGCAGAGGTTTGGTGGCCGTCTGGGGAGCAGATCTGGACGCTGCTCTGTAATTGTGCGGCTGTTTTCTTGCTTACATACACCATGACTGCAGGGAAAGTTATTGCTGAGCTCGATAAGGAGTTAATTAAAACAGATTGGAAGTTTTTTATTGTGTCCTTTACGGCTTAAAATGTTTGGGTGCTTGTTTGGAACACGGTGATAATGGTTTGTCTTTTAGCTTTGTCCCCGTGCAAATCGTAATCTGATTGAAAGAGTTTCCTTTTGAGTTTCAGAATTAAAATAACCAATATTAAAATACCCAGTATAATACGATTCTACACGCAGATGATGATTATCACTTTCTGCTGCAAGTGACGCACGTCTCTCCCTCTACCAGGGAGGCAGAAGCAAACACTGCCAACCAAGTCACCATACAAGGAGACTCAAAACATAAATCAAACTGTAGTCAACTACATGTGGCTACAACTGCATCCAAGTTCAAATGAAAAATGTACCAACTAATTTGCCTAAAACTATCCTAAAAACAGGAGTACAGTCTACAGTACAAGACGACATTGCATTTTAAAAGCAGATATTTTACAAAAAACATTAAGTTGTCAACCAGTATTTTGCAGATAGGTTCATTAACATTTTGTAATTTCCCAGATATGTCCACTGAAAACATTCCCTCAATATGTGAAGAAAGCGTGTTCTCATTCATAAAATACTGCTGCTCTGCCAGGCTTTCGGCATGACAGCGTGACCCTGAAAGCCACCTTTTGCATGTGCATAAAACACTGCTGGATGACATCACGTGAGAACACGGGGGGGACAGAAATGTTCACGGTGTCATAATAAGCCGGCTAATGCTGCACCTGGAGGGCAGGGCGCTGGATGGGTGCAACAAACCCCCGGACTTTCATGTGGGAGTCCAGTGTTCACTTCTGTCTGTATTCTGACTGCTGTTGTCATTCAGCAATGATAAGAAGCTAAAACAGCAAATCATGACGGTCATAACTAATAAATGCTATTGTATCCAGTCATGAAAACATCCTAAATTAATGCTTTATTGTCTTTTAATGAACAGAGAATATGAAACTCAGCCTCAGAAGCATAACTGAAAGTATTTAATTCTGTGGACGGAAAATAATGACAAATGACAGAACAATGTGAAATGAACTTTGACCTTGTCAGAGTCAGAGCGGCTGCCCGTGCACACTAACTTACTGCCTCGGGGTTGCATGCAAACCTGCTAGTTATTGCAAACACGAAGCGGGGTCAATGTTACTCACAGGATACAAATGTACAGCAAAGAGCATCCACTATATGAGTCACATGATATAAAAAAAATCAGCTTGTTTAGATAATCTGAGATGTGGATAAAATGCAGCGCAGAAGCAGAATATTTAGTATCTCAGGACATTAGGCCTAAAAATGTCACAGCTTCAGTTAAGAGACTGTAATAGTGAAACATCATGTGCTTGTCCTCATCTACTTGTCTGTTTCTTTCAACAGGCCGGCCAGGTTTTCTTCCTTGAGGCTCGTCCAAAATAGCACAGCGAGGAGTTACATCAGATCCTGTGAACTCTGGAGCCTCGGTCCAGCCGCACTCCGCTGCTCTATGGAGCGCTGCAACTCGGTGACGGACGGGAGTCAGGAGGAGGAGCATAGGTGACATCTGGGTTCATCATGAAATCTAGGGTTGAACATGTTTTATTACCTGCTGGTGGATCTTTATCGCTGGTATTGGAACTGATTTTTCAGTTAAGTAGCTGATTCATTATTCACATATACTTGAAACTGTTGTGTTTACATCATTGAATTCAGTTCATGACACAGAAATCAGTCTGCCTTGTTTAGAAGCCAAAAAAGAGACTACACTCTTCGGTTTTTGTCATATAAATGCTGCCTTATTGGAACTTGTGAGCTCGTGGTTATATCATGGGAAGTCGTGTTCATGATATGCTTGATGTTAAAATGTAAGTTTCAAGAACATCGCCACCAGGCAGTAGCAACATGGAGGTACATAACTGTCATTGAGGACACCAGGGCTAACAATATTGTGAACTAGTAAATAATACAGGAAACACAGAAGCATAATGACTGAGGGAAAAGATGAGGCTGTTGGGAATATCCAACCATCATCACATGTTACCGCTTTGCAGAGGACTTCTACTCGACATATTACACTCTAGATATCCTTCTGCATGGCAGTCAAAGCCAGGATGTCAACAAACACACATGACTCTGTCCAGCATTGTTTAATGTGCATGCAAAATATGCCTTCCGGCATTGCACATTTACATTAAAAGCACTGACAAAAGCAACACTGCTCTAGAGTTTGGAATGAGAACAGACTGGTATTCTTTATCAAATTGACGTTGGGATGAGACGTTCACAAGACTTTGGATTTTGGTTATTTAACATCAGAACTTAAAATCAACAAAACATCAACATCATCAGTCAAATTTATGCTGGCATTAGATGATGTCCTAACAATGAATTTCAGTCATTCAACCTTACAACCTAAATTCAACCAGATATCAAATAAATATCAACATCTAAACATTAGTGGCAAGCTAGGAGGGGGCTAACTTTTTTTACAGACAGGTTAAGGTTAAGAAAGGGTTAACAGCTCAGGTTAAGGTAAAATAGTCATGACTATTCTCATCAGGTTAGAGTGACTGAAGGGCTGGACGGTGGCCGTTCTAGGGAATGGTTTCCCAAAAGATCGACTGCAGTGAGCAGGTTTGCAGTGGAGACAGCTTTGCTAAATGTGTGTCAATGAAAAAGAGAAAATTACTGAGTTTTACTTTTCCAAACTTTGTTGTTGTTTTCTGTCATCAGTCAGCAAAGACAGAACATTATGTCAAGTTAGCGAGTCACGGTGCAGAGGAACTAGCTGTTCTGAATTACGGAGAACAAAGACAACATTTTACAAAAAGAGACTCATTTGTTTGACAAAGATTTTTTATTGCATTTAAGACTTTAAAAGAGTTAACAGTGTAGACGTGAGCCTCATTAACAAATGTGCCAGTAGTTGCTGATATTTGTGGACTTTGGGAAGGGTGAGAAGTCAGAAGTAAAGTTTCAACTTGATGCTAATGTTCAGGTGTGTGGAGCAGACAGTGACACGTCGAACGTCAGTTGTCTGTTTGACTGACGTCTACAATCCTGTCAGCCTGTTTCACCTCAGAAAGAAACATAATGGAGGAGAAATTGATTTCCGCTGCCTTCACTTTTCTCATTATCTGTGATGCATGTTCTCTTGAACACAGAGGCTGATCCAAACGGCAGCAGCGTGGAAGAAAATGTCTTAAATCCCGGGAAGACAGAGAAAGATGGTGTTAAACAACGTGGAATTGCCAATCAGCAGTTTCAGTGACATGCTCTCTTCTCATCAATAGTTTTAACAAACACACATCCACCGAAAAGGCCAGCTGGAGGACAGTCAGAGTTTCTTGTGCAGTCTCGGCAGATTTACCTTAAGTGACCAAAAGTTTGAGACCTGAAACAAAACTCTGTAAGAGAAGCAGCTGCTCTTGTCTGGAAGCATTTTTTCTGTCGAGTTTGCTGTTTGAGTGGAAGAAGAGGGGAAGCTGTAGCCTCGGCACTTTCTTGATGGAAGGATAAAAGTGTGTCTTTTGAAAACTCGAGAGCTGAAATCAAGTGGCATCCGAAGGTGACACGAGTACTCCGAGCTGCACTCCAGCAGTTTGAAGTATGTCCAGTTTTTTAGAGTACACATTGCACCACAAAATGCCATCGGTTCTGAAGCAGCATCTGTTGAATCTTAGAAAAAAAGACATTTAAATTGCAGCTTTTTGAAAAGAAAATGACTCGACGTGGCCTTGTGTGTGAAACCTTGACTTTTTTGGCATGGATTTATTTGCTAGAGCTTTCTTTCCTTCTCTTCATATGAAATAATTTAAATGTTGAAAAAGAGGAAAATGCTCTTCTCCACAGATGTGAGGATAACATTGATCCCGGGTCACTTCAGTTCTCTTCATCCAGCTGACAAGTGCTGATGTCAGACACACTGCAACCTCTGAGATACCGGCATCGATCAGTTTATGCACAGCTGCTGACCTCAGGTTTAACACGGCTGCCGGGTCTGTGTGTGTCTTGCATTTCTTTCTTTCTCTCTACGGGACATGGAAACCTGTCTTTTTCATTCATGTTGTAGATCTTGAGGCCCAGACACAAAATCAACATCAGAGAACTCGCGGTGACGAAAGCCGGCTATTGCAGATCGCCTCATGTTGTTTGTGTCTTGGCTAAAAAGTTACACATGACCACGATGCAAAGACTTCAACCCACCGCCAACCAGCATGTTTTGTTTTATATGAGAAAATTGGCTGTCTCTCCATACCAGCAGAAGGTGGTCATATATAATCATCACTCAAAAAAGGAAACAGGAGGACAGTCTTGATGCTAGTTAGATAGTCGGCACATTAACAAAGTCCAGCGTTTAAAGAACAGAGCACATTAACCGTCCACCAGTTAGCAACACAAACCACTGTTCTCTTCTGTTTCTGTTTTTGAGGGATTTCATTCTCCGACAGACTTACTCTGATTCAACATGATGAATTGGCTGAAAAAAGAAGACCAGGGCCAATGATGGCCAACAGTGCAGGACACAACGCAGCAACCAGGGCGACAGTAGTTACCAACGATCGATCGTTGGCTTGGTGTGTCAGGGCTTTTAGCTTCTTCTCAGAGACATTCAGACATCCCTCTCAGATTTTTCCAACACATTGTCATCCCAACTCATCACATGTTGCTGCAGTGTCCTTCTGCATCAACTGGTTATGCTCAAGGATGCCATTAACATAATGTCAACAAATACACGTCGGGATGACGCAGCACGGCCCTTATGTTTAACACATGGCAACCAACACCACTGTCATGATGGTAAGGATTAAGTAACAAAGTCACTGATGGACTCCTGCATGGAAGTCAGTTGTTTGCGGGACTATTTGCAATTTATTGGTGCAATTTGGTGAAATGACTACTGTTTTGTTCATATGAAGTTTGTTTTAATGCGACTATCAAGGCATCTATGGGCGCAGCATCCGATTCCAAGACAAATTTCCCTACAGGAACAATAAGTATATCGTATCGTATCGTATCATATTGTATCGTATTGTCTTGTATCGTATCGAATCGTATCGTATCGTATCGTATCGTATCGTATCGCATTGTATTGTATCTTAAATATGGTCGTGTTTGAGCCTTTAGACTAAAGTGAATTAATGTAAACTGAAGATGTATTTCAGAGAGAGTAGCTGTTCAGCATTAGGTGCCCTTATCTTGGTTTATGTTGTACTCTGTCTTGGAGCTGGATCTCAGTGTATTAAACATTTTGTTGTTGGTAATTTGGACCGTGTATTGCGTCAGTGTTAATACTTTAGTCTACCCACTCTGGACATTTGTAAATTCTGCTTTGCGTGGTTATAATTGTCCAATTACCTCTGGCTTTCTGGGTCAAACCTGTTTTTCTCTTGGTTAAAATAACATCAGTGAAGTGTGTGTATCGTAGCAAACATCTGCACGGCGGATCTGTCCGGCCTCGTGCTGCATTTATCTACATTACAACATTAGGCTGCTGACTTCTGGGACTGTGTGTGCAAGACATGTGGGGCTTATGAAAGCAGAAAAGATTCTTTTTCCTCCTCCTCGTCCTCAGCTCCTCTGCCTGTCTCTCGCTCTCATTCATTCTCTGCCTCGCTCGCCGCCTCTGTATTGTCCTATGAAGGCCGAAGCCCAGCTGTATTCCCGTGGGGCAGAGTGAACAGATGTAGCCGGCGTAGAGGAAGAGGCCGAGATGAGCAACTGAAGCTCGGCTGCCTTCTGCAAATTTGACTCTCAAATATTAAAAAAAAAAAGAGGAAAGTATGTGAGTCATCAGGACTATAATGTTTCCCTCCTCCTCGTCTTTATGCTTCACAGGACATTTTGTATGTTTTAATATTTTGTTTCACTGGCTATGTAATTTTTTTCACTGCTAGTCAGACATTTTCCTCCGGGGAGATGAAACTTGTTCTCTCACTAATTCAACAGTAAAGACTGTAATTCATATCTTAATGTTTAATGTAGGAATGTTCATATTAATTTTACCTGAGGCTTTTCTTTAAAACCGGTGCTTCTTAGTGGCTTTACTTTGTAATATATGGACAAGCTGCGGCTCTGATAAATAATATATATACACACACACACACACACTGATGTAAAACGTTAATAAAATTCACCATCTTAGGCATGTGTGTGTCTGTTTGTATGCATACAGTATGTTTAATGAACTTGCATTTACATGTGTATGATATATTGTGTATAATTATGTGTGTGGGCACAGAACAGACTAATTAATCACCCCTGGGATAACAGTAAAGTGTATAAAATGATTTTACAAATGAACCTCCATGGTCTTGACCATTTCTCAAAAACATCAGCAAACACACCACAACTCGTGAACTTGAGATTTAAAATCTCTTTTCCAAGAGTGACCTGGCTAAGACCTGGCTAAGCAGCTTAAAACAAGATTACAACAATAAATACAGACAGAAGTACAACTATCACACAATACAAAGAGCGAGCACAATCTCCAGTTAAAATGCACAAAGTGACATCATCAGATTTCCGTTATCACTGGAGTAGCAGTCACATTGACCAATAGTGCTATTTTCTCGACCTTTTAAAAGTGACTTAAATTCATTAAATTCATTCCATAGTGATCGGCTTAGACAGCTTGAAGTCCTTCTGTAAGTTATTCCAAGCGGAGGGGGCAGCAAATTTAAAAGCTTTTTTGCCAAGTTCTGTGCGAAACCTTGGGGACAGACATCAAAAGAGTACTGTGAGAGAGCGGGCCCACTGATTCTGGTTTTTACACATAAAAGTATACATGCACGCTTTGTTTTGGTTAAAATGACAAACTGCTCTGAGTCACTCTGAAGTGAGTGATGTCACTGTTGTGCAAACTGGACCTGAGTGTGTGTGTTCTCAACGATTCAGGAATACCGTACATGTGCACTTGTGTGTGTGTGTATGTGTGTGCACATGAGTGTGTGTGTGTGTGTGTGTGTGTGTGTGTGTCTAATTATAGTGAGTGCTTTGTGGTGCATCTCAGTGTGATCGGTCCTCACTGAGTCTGACATTCACATCAATAGAAGCTTGACGATGATGGATTCCCCGTCGCTGCATCGACACACACACACAAGCACGCACGTGCGCACACAAACACACACACACACACAAACACACACTTCTGCAAATGCACTCTGCACATGTGCGTCCACTGTCCCTCATTCTGTATCTCTCAGTTACTCTCACACACAGATAAACACACACAGTTTGTCCGTCTACACACAAAAAGCATGCAGCAATTTTTTTTTCTACCTTCCTCTCTCTCTCTCTCTCTCTCTCTCCCTTTCTCTTTCACAAGCAGACACTCAGACATTCACAAACACACACACACACACACACACCCTCACAGGCATCACTTTAATTATAATTCGGTGTTGTTGCACAGAGGACGACTGGTGACTGCTGAATGGTTGGTAATGGAGAAAAAAACAGGGCAGTCACGCAACACACACACACACACACACACACACACACACACACACACACACACACACACCATGTTTACAGTAGCAGGAGCAAAACTGTACAGTAAGCCTCTCGGAGGCTAAAGATAGTTTTGCTGAATTGCCTGGATGTGTTACTGGCAGAAACATTTTGATTTCAGGTGCCTGGCGTCTGTGCAGCAGCTCAGGCTCTCCTCCACATCTTCATCTCAATTTATTAGCTGCTGCTTTCACTGCTCAGCTTTGACCATGCCATTCTTTGGTCTGCTGTGTCCAAAGGGTTGTAATTAATCACTAACCTGCATTGTACAACATTTTAGACAATGGTTGAATCATCAGTAATCTTCAAACATTTAACGACCTAGGAATGAGAACAGGTTGCATGCTGTGTATCCCTCAAGATGTGTAAGATCTAAATATCTAGCTTCTAAATGTAGTATACTTTTACACCATTTTGACCTCTTTCCCTACACATGATGCTTTAGGTATCCTTCTACATCTGCTATTTACTTTCTGGGATGCCGCTACTGTGATGTCAACAAAAGCACATGATGGGATTAAGCTGCAATAGATCACTTAAAAAAAAGTTGATTCAGTGAATCAGTGTTGATTTTCTCTCGACTGAAATCAATCTTCCTCTCTGTAGGCAAGTACCCATTACAGATTTGCACAGAACTTATAATATTTTTATATTTATTTATTTACATTTTTCAAAGTGTCGATAAAACACAATTGCTAGATGACTGCATAGCCACTGAGTGATGTTCTGCAGCTTCTCCTCTGGCGTTAACATCCCAGTAACCATGGTGATGGATGTTTAAAACATTAGCAGCTTTATTTCTATTGCAGCCACCGCACTAGCGGTCATTATTTCCAATATGGAGCCATGATGGAAAGGCGAGCCCCTTATATGTGGGAGCGGCCACGTATGAGGGATTTCTGGGAGCTGATTATCCACGATTTCACTGAGGAATTGTGGATTCAAAACTTCCAGATGATCTGCTCAACTTTCTCAGAGTTATGTGATGCAATAACAGCTCTTGTAGCTCCTGCTGCATCATGAGGGAGCCAGTTCCTACTGACAAGCACATAGACACAGCATCATGTGACCTCACAGCATCATGTGACCTAGAAAAGACTAAAAAGTGTTTCCAGGGTAGTTTTGAAAAACAAAAAGGCTTTTTTGAATCATTTGGAATTTATATTTGCAATTTCCATTTGCACAATTTGAGATTTAATGGAAACCCGTCTTGTGCGTTTGGTCAGGAGCTTTTGCCACTCACCATGGTTGGTTACTTTAAAATCTAGCAGCAATTTTGTCTTTTAATCCAAAGAGAAAATGTCAAACTCATCACTCGCTAAATCTACAGACTGAAGCAACAGCAAGTGCAAGCAGCTCTGCTTTTATTTGTCATCGTGCAGTGTTCCTGCTTTACAGAGATAATTAAGTGAAACCTTCACCGTGGCAGTTGTAGAGCATGTTTTACTACTTAACACACACAACGAGGTCTGAAGGATGTCCTGTGTTTCTGATGTAAATGTCCAGTCAGATGAGTACACAGTATCACCAGCTGTTATCTCGCAGTCAAACCTCGAGCTGCTCTTCAGAGCAGAGCTGCCAGCCGACGACCAACGAGCCGTTTGTTAGCACAAATTATTAAATCCACTCTGCCTGTTAGATGCAGCTGTCAGGGGCAAAAGCTGGGACACGTTACAGCTTAGCAGCATCTTATATCTGCTCTTTTAAATATGAACAAGGCCCCCTGTGTGTGCAGCGTTTCGGATATGAAATGGAATAAAACGCACACATGGAAACAGTGAGTAAACCTGTTATGTAATTCTTGCTGTCTACTCAGCTTAAGCAGAGGAAGGTTTTGACTAATAGCCATATGTTGCTCAGAGTAAGATGAGGCATGTGTACAGAGAAATGCACTCTGGCTCCTCGCAGGGGAAAGATAACAAAAAAAAAAAAGATTCTCGGTTGACCTGAAAACACTGAAAGCTCTCCGTCATCTGCTGCGCATGATTTATTTTAAAGGTAAAGAAAGATGCAGCGCTACGTGATTTCCACGTGATGATGCTGATGACACATGACGGATGATGCCGACGCTCATTAAATGCTGCTGCTGAGGAGCCCTTGAGCAATGCGTTCAGCTTCCAGGCTCTCATGAAACACACTGTATGAAGCATTTTTCCACATGATAATAACTGTGTGTCAGTCATTGGCGCTGCAGCAACAGAGATTACCTTGAAACACAACAAAGAGCCTCATCTGCCTGTTCATGTGAGCGATGTGCACCAGGGGAGAAAAAATTATTTATGTTGAAATCACTTTTGCATTCAAGGTTCCTGAGTGAGTGTTGCAGAATGATTCGTGATGCCAGAACAACAGCAGGAGAATCCAGCTCACATTAATGTTCTGCTGTGTTTTAGATGAAGGTCACATCAGTCATTAAACCACAAGGTTAAAGCATCATGAGTCGATATTTTTATATTAACAATGGATAAATTGCCTTAATGTAAAGTGAAAGTGGTTGCTCACATCCATTCACGCCTTCCACCGGCAGCTTGTTAATGTCGTTACATCTGCGATGCTGTTTTGCTCCGTCCTGCACGAGGCTCTATATCACAACGGGAGTATACGCGAATGTTTCAAAAGTAGATTGTCTTGCCGTCTGATACTGACATTGCTTATTTTGTCATTTCTCTTGATTTTTCTCTGAGTTTTCTGATTATGCCACAGCAGAGTAGGCTACCTATATGAATGCATTCATTTTCTGTCTGTTTAAATTCTGTTCACTGATGTTTTTATCCACTTTGTTGTGCTGCAGCCTGCAGTCCAGCCAGGAACCAAGTACATCAAAGAATTTTGGCTGCTTTTCAGTCAAAAAGCATCTTTATGGTTATACAGATCAGTAATATAAAAAATCCAGTTAAAATGGAACAGATTGAAGATTTGTGGCTGTTTTAGTTATACAGATGAATAATTCATATTTAAGCTATGAACGAAATAGATATGAAGAAAAATTTAAATGTGTTTCTGTTACAAATACACTGCAGTTGTTAATTATGATCTACTTTGTGTCCGTTTCATGCACAGCGGCTGTTAGCAGGAGCGTTAAGTCTCCTGCTGGACAGAAAACAGAGAGCTGCTGGAGGGAGAAGAAGCAGATACTGATGATGCAATGTTAGTGATGTGAAACATGATCCTGAGTCCATACAAGGTGTTTTATTTTGAATATTGACTGGATGCACAGCTGTTTGACTTCCTGCCTGGTGCAATCTGCTCTGTGCCGTGCTGTCTGCCTCTGGCAAAAATAGACCCGGTGCGTACTTTCCGCAGAGCAGAGCGGCGTGCCGTGTCTGGGATGCTGCTCAGACACCCTGAGGCGTGCCCGGTGGAATCAAGAGCATGGTCTAGAATGTTCAGGAACGGCTCTGCAGGCCGTAACGCAGCATAGACCGACCCCATGGAATTCAGCCGAGTGTAGAATCAGCTCTGTAGCTCTACAGTTTTTTATTATTATTTCATTATTTTTTTTAGCTTCTTTCAGCTCCGTGACTTTGGTCTTTTATCACATTTTACTTTACAATTAAATGTTTGTATAAGTGACCTCCTGAAATTACCAATGTGTATTTCGGTCAACTATTATGTGTGTGTTTGTAAGTTGGGCTATTGTTACAACCCAGTGGAAACGCTGCAATGAAAATTGGAAAAGTTAACAAAAGGATAAAAGCATATTAGTTTACAAACTAACAATAAAAGTCAGTAATCAGTCATGTATGTGTGTGTAGAAATGTCCTTAGTAACCCAAAAGAAATAGAAGCTGTGCCAATGAGGGGGGAGAGGACTGTAAAAGGACTGGGGTATTCACGCACATCGGGCCCAGGTGTAACTCATTCACCTAATGAGCCTCCAATCAGCAGCTGCAACACACGCTACATTATCACGTCACCTGACAATCACATTACATGCAAGCACACACGGTGGATTACTTCGTGACGTTTTCACTGTATACATTGACAACCAGCATTATAAACTCATCATGACCTCACAGAAAAAAATGTCCACAACCTCTTCTTTTCTTAACATAACTGTGTAATTCTTTGTAATTTGTCATTTGTAACATAACTTTGTAAACTTTGTGTGGACTTTCTTTGCGCCCTAAGGGCCAAAAAAATCAATTAAAGCGGTTTTAGGGACATGAGTGCCAGACTGGAGAAAAGGAACAAGCGAGGTGCAAGGAAAGGACAAAGTCAGAGGAGCTGATTTAGAGGAGCGAAGGATGTGAATTTACTGAGAAGATTGGTTTTCTCTCTTTCTTATCAATACACTTTTACAGTGAATCACACTGCAATGAGCTCTGCCAAGTGTGTACCCTGTTAGCCTCCACTGCGACTGTGACTTGTCTGCTGGAAAATTGTACATTGCACAAGCAGCTGTCTGCATCCGAGTGCCGTGACATACAGTTGGCCTGTGAAAGCCCAAGAGAGACGTCAAGATGGGGACGCTTCTTCCTGCGCTGCAAAACCCAGGAGAGACGGGACGGAACCTGAAAGATTGACCAAAAAAAAGAAAAACACGCATCAGAAATATGGAAATAACATTAAATCCTAACCGAATTGAATTAAAATGCTAAAATTGAAGCACGCTCAGCAAGAAAACTACATTGAGAAGGTCTTACTGAACATGAACCCAGCTCACTCTCTCTGTTTGTTATGAATGTTGGATGTGTAACAAAAGTCCCTGAGCAACCTCCATGGCTTATTATTAAGATATTGAGGTTGAGGAACCGCTGGTGTCTGCTCCGCTCTCATTCGCCGCTGGTGTCTCTGCTGGTATCTGCTTCGCTCTCATTATCCGCCGGTGTCTCCGCCAGTATCTGCGAATGTCTGGCTCCACTCTCATTCTCCGCCGATGTTTCCACGGTGACTCCACCGGTGTCTCCAAATGTCCGCTGCGCTCTCATTCCCCGCCAGTGTTTTTGCCGGTGTCCGCTGCACTCTCATTGTCTTCTAGGATCTCGATCCGGTCCTGATACTGTCATTTATGACCGTGCTCGCTGCTTACAGTAACCGCTGAACACCGGTGTAAGCGGACGCTGTCTCCACCCTCCCTCCCTCAGCTCCGTGTGTGTGACGGGGACATGATGAGAGGACATGCTGGACGCGGTTTGAGTTCAGTTTTAGTGAGTTTTCAGCTCGGTTATGCTGAAAGAATATGAATATGGTCACAGAGCAGCAGGAGCTCTGTTCTGTAAATGAAGCTATCACATTTTAAGTATTGGCTCTAATGTGTCCCCTCATTTGTTTCCCACCCAGCGAATGATGGGCAGAATGACGCTGCAGAGTTGCTGCGCTCAGAGCTGCCAAATGAGGACGCATCCCAGGAACACAGTGACATCTGCTGCGCTGTAAAACGCTGTTATTGCTCTCTTTTATGGCGCTGGATTTGCTTTTCAGAGGACATAAAGCGAGGAATAGAGGGGCTGACAACATCAAGGGTAGAAAGGAGAGAGAAGGAGAGGGGAACGATCGCGTACGGGGCCACATTGTTGGAAATCCCTCGGAACGACTTAGCCACAACACCTCCGAGGGATTTGACTCGATTCCCTCTCTAAGTATCTCAGCTGAAAGAGGCCTCGCAGATGCAGTTTTGCACTCAGCATTTTTATTTTTTCCTCTGTTCTACTTTCATCTGACACTGCTGGCAACAGTAGTACCCAGTTACATCCTCTCCTCCAGTGTCTGTCCTCCATCACAACTACAATGTTTGGAAAAATTACACCAAAACACAAAAGTTTTTTTTCACAATCAGTCAAGTATCTGTGGTTTAAAAGCATCCAAACGTTGTATCAGGCGTCCAAACTGAGCACAGCCTTTGAAAGTGAACCTCCTTTTGTTTTTCTCCTCTGATGAAGCCACAGAGCTGTCGAGGATAAGTGGACATTTATGTTCGTCTGGCAGCCTCTCAGTGTTCGACAGTGTCTCTATGGCACTCATTTGTTGCTTGAGTATAAATGCTAATTAAGAAAGCAGCATTTGTTACCACGGCAACACCATGATTTGGCTCCCGACACCGGCAGCAGTTGGGTGTTTAAACTTCCAACCGTTTTGTTTCTCTGTCTCAAACTGTTTTATGTCCATCTGCTGTTGTCGAGGAAACGACTGTCCATGAAACACGCGAACACACACGAGCAGACTGTTTGTGTTGCGAAAGAGAAAACAAAAAGGAGGTCCAGACAAAAAGATTTAGTGCATGAAATAAAAATACTGCCGCCTTTTGAGTGGCATATCAGTTCACTCAGGAGAAGAAAGTGTCGGTTTTGTAAGTTTCTGCAAACTGCATATACGTTGCATTTTTACATCTTCTATGTGCCATACCAACATTTCTCAAATGACATCATGTATGACCTGACTTCAAGTGGAGGGAATGATGGATGCTGTGACACGTAGTGACTACGATTCGAGACCAACAAAACCAGTTGGGTTTTAGTGAGTTGTTGCTGCATTTCCAGCAGCTTTTTAAATGCCACATGAGGGTGTTTTGTGCCTCAAAAAGTGGTTGCTTTTTACCAAGACACCATTGTGTTTCCTGCAGAGATAATACCTCCAAAATCAGGTATTTTTTCCAAAGCAAAATCTTTTTCTAACCATAACCAAAATTTAACAACAGCAGGGTTAATACAGAATATATTGACTACTAACATGCAAATTTAATGTATCTGTGACTGGCAGAAATGTACGATGACATTTTTTTCTGGCGCCTGGGTTACATTTATTGTGCCTACATTGCGTCCCACCACTGTAAGCTGTTTAGGTGCTTTGCAGCACATCCAGAGAAAAGGAGTCTCGTCTGTTATTTTTCCCATGTGATGTGCACAGCTCGAGCAAAAATAGACAGTAAGAATGTTGTATTAATACTTATATTGACATTATACCACCTTTCACTACAGTTTTAGTGGAAGTCGAATTAGTGGAGCGTCGGCTTTTAATTGTGGAAATTCAGCAGTTGTAGCAGCAGGCAGGTCGGCAGCAGCAACGCCGTCTGTGTGAAAGACAAATGCGTTCTCATCCCGAGTTTCACGTTTCCGCTTTGCAGTAGACATCTGCGTCTACAAATTATGCTCGAAGTATCCTTCCGTATCTGCTACTGCTACCGTGATGTCAACACAAGCACGTGGCAACTGATGCCGGGGCTTGACAGTGTCCAGACACTTACTGCTGAAAGTTTTTGATGCACACCTGGTTTTACTTTATCTGATTTAGCAAATGTTTCACACCAACAGAGCAACATCGGAAAAACAATCAACCAAAAGACGATTCATATAAATCGCCATGGATCCAACAAACGAGAAAACTAAACAAAACAAAAACATTTTCACTACAAATAAAATGACAAAAATTAAACAAGCAGGTGTGCTCTTCTTTGTAAAACCTGACTGATCAGTTAAATGGATGAAAAGTGACGAGTTTGTCTGGAAAGCGAGGGAGGCCGTTTTTATTCTTCTGAAAACAATTCTTATTCCAACTATAACCAGGCACTGCTTTTTGTTTAGAAATTAATCATTTTTGACTTTTTACATTTTTTGATTAAAAAAACCCAACAAAAAACAGGAAAAAACCTGGAAACTTGAATTTAAAAACAAATCCTTGGCACAAAAATGGGTGTGAAAGTCAGATTCTTTAAATAGAACTTGCAGAGGAAGCACTCTGTAGGTTAACCATTTATTGATTTCTTTAATTACTCGGAGGGACTCTGGTGCAAAATCAGCAGCTTTTTTTTTTTTGCATTTTTAGCATTTACGTTTCGTGATGCTCATCGCAGCTGATCTCATTTATTGCAAATTGAGGGGAACACGAGGTCTGGCAGCAGGAGAAACAACATATTGGAACAAAACGTACACTTTTGGTTGAAAATAGTTAAACTTTGAAACTGTATAAGCCTGAGGTTTATTGAAATCTTTCCGTTAAATGATACCGACTGAAGCAACAGAACATGAAATCATTATCACATTAGTTGGTGTTGTTAGAGTAATGAATGCAAACTAATGTAACCGTCAGTTAGAGGACAGCCTGCAGCGCTGTGAAAGCAGAACAGGAAGCATTTCACTGAAGAGACATTCAGTCTGTCATATTAAACGAGACAAGAATGTCTCCTGTCTTTTTACGTTTTCTTTGTCCAGTGTGACCTCACGGATTACTCAGATATACAACATGCAGCTTCACTTTTACGTTAACCTTGAGACGGCGCAGCAGCCTCCACACCGAACACTGAAACGCACCCTCGATTTGTGATTGTGGCCACGCTTTCCCTTCTCAGCTTCTCTTTTCTTTGAGCAATGAACAAAAGAGAATTTTTTTTGGGTCATCTCGTCTGTGATTAATGAGCTGCATCTCTCACGGATTTTTATGTACAAGCACAACGCAGACACACTTCTGGCTCTGACAGTGAATGTACAGTATGTAGGCTATACAGTCACAGCCGAGTTTCTGCAATTCACATCTGAGTTCAGCTTCTAATCGGAAAGGAACACTAAAACATTTTGAAAACCAACTCTTAATTTAAATTTATCCCGCATAAAACAAAAGCTTAATATCAGTTTCCACACCTGACTCATGCAAATAGAAATAATAACTTTTAATATACACTGAACCAAAATTTAAACAGGACACTCATTTTTCACAGGTTTGAATTAAAGATCAAAGTTTTTTTATGCATAAAAAGTTTTACTTTTCTCAAGTCTTAAGTGCAAATTAATTAAAAATCCAACTTAGTGAGCATTTCTCTTTTTCTGAGATAATCCATCCAGCTGACAGCTGTGGCGTATCAAGATGCTGATTAAAGAGCATCGTTAGTACGCAGGTTTGTGTGGGGATAGTCAGTGTAAAAGGACACTGTAAAACTTTTAACTTGAAAAAGGACATTTATTAGGACTTCACATGGCTATTGCTACAAAAATGTGTTTTTAGTCACAGCTGTAACATGAGGTCATCATGGTGGATAAATGAAATGACAGAAGGCAGGTTTCCATTACAGATTTGCCCAAAACTTAAGCGATATTTTCAAAATGTTGATTAAAAATAATTGTGAGATGGCTGTGTTTCCACTGAACGATGTTCTGCGACTTTTCCTCTGTTGATAACATCCAGTAACCATGGCGATGGATGTTGAAAACATTAGCAGCTTCATTTCTATTGCAGCCACCGCACTAGCGGTCATTATTTCCAATCCAAGGACGCGTAGGCGTGTTATGGAGCCATGATGGAATGGCGAGCTCCTTATACGTGGGAGTGGACACGTATCAGGGATTTCTGGGAGATGTAGTCCACGATTTCAAAGAGGAATTGATTCAAAACTTCAGAGTTATGTGATGCAATAACAGCTCTTGTAGCTCCTGCTGCATCATGAGGGAGCCAGTTCCTACTGACAAGCACATAGACACAGCATCATGGTATCTCACAGCATCATGGTATCTCACAGCATCATGGTACCTCACAGCATCATGTGACCTCACAGCATCATGTGACCTCACAGCATCATGTGACCTCACAGCATCATGTGACCTCACAGCATCATGTGACCTAGAAAAGACGAAAAAAATGTTTCCATTGCAGTTTTGCCAAATATGGCTTTCTCAAATCACCTGAAATAACACCTCACATGAGCATGACAACTTTTTTGCAATTAATGGGAACTGACATGTTTCCACTGGATGGATTTTATATATTTGCAATTTCAGTTTTCACATTTTGAAGGTTAATGGAAACTGGCTGACTGTATCTCTGTGCATTCAAACTGCCATCAATAAAATGTTTGTTGTCCATAGCTCGCCCATAAGATGCCGTACCCACCGTCTGCCATCTGCCCGGTACATTGTAAATTAATCTGAGAGAACACTTTTCTACAGTGCCAGACACCATCCATAATGAGCAGCTGCCTACTCAAGTCAGTTACGATAACGAATTGCTGTCAGGTCAAGACCCTCGTACGTAAGTAAGTAGGTAAAGCTTTATTTATGAAGCACTTTTTAGAACATGCAGCTACAAAGCGCTTCACACACATGTACACACTTACAATAAAAGAGGGAATGAATAAATTAAGTTTCAATGAATTATATTATGGAACTCAGCACAACAAGGCAAGACAAGATGAAAACAAACTGAGAAAACATAAAACATGGAGTTGCTCTATAGGAAGGCTTACCTATGAAGGTGAGTGTTTAGTAGACACTTAAAACAGACCAAGGACTCAGCAAATGATGGACTGGGGAAGATTGAGTGATTGAGGATTGTGGCTAAAACAACAAATGTCACTTTGTTTTGAGGTTGGAGTGGGGGATGGATGAGAGGCGAAGATTTGAGGATCAGAGTGGTCGAGAGGTAGAATAAGAAACAAGGAGATCAGAAATGTAACTAGGGGCGAAGTCCTGCAGTGCTTTGCATGTAGGACCCTGTGGTTTAATCTGAATTTTACAGGATGCCAACAGACGCCAGTGGAGGGACGAAAAGTGTGCAGATAAAATTTTCTGAGATGGTTTGTGCAGAAATTCTTTGGTTGTGCAAACTTATAGTTGCGTGGTGGCTGCTCTCAGACGGTCTTGCAAGTGAACATACTGGATGTGGAGGTGCTGAGCTGACGTGGCTGCATGTGGTTTGTGGTTGTGAGGTCAGATGTTCTGCTACATTAACAGCATTGGATCCTGCAATGGTGAAATGAAGTTTTAATTCACAGTCAGCAGCTCTGCTTGACTTTCCTGCACGCTTCCTTGAAACTTGTAACATCTGCTGCATTTGTGTTGTGACCAGGCTGCTCATTTTAGAGTGTGTTTTTAGTGTGACCGCCCAAACACACACCTGTGTACTAACGATGACTTTAATCAGCACGTTGATATGCCACACCTGTCAGCTGCTGTTTCCTACGTCACAAATAAATGTTTCTAAAGTTACACAGCGTGCTTTGTCCCTGCACTAGAGTGGATGGTGTGACACCTCAGTGAGACGCCTGTTAAGCTGCAGACCACCGTCCCAAACCGACAAACAGCAAAACCAGTTATTTGTCAAGAAAAAATACAGATATTGCTGCCTTTCCAGCTGCTTTTTAGCCACCAAACCTGTATTTTTTTTAACTCCTGACTGTCTTTCACCCAGGATTGTGCCTCATGTACTGCAAGTCTTTTTTTTCCTTTTCCTTTATTATTATTATTTTTTTGTATTGTTCATGTGTTCAAAGAAGTATTTTGAAGTGTATGCCCCTTTTCTTTGTTGTCTTTGTTGTATTTTAGGAAGCCTTGTATAACACAACGGAGGATTAATACGTACGTTTGTCAGCACTAAACTCTTTTTGATGCTGTTATTATTTTTGCAGTGTCATTTTATATGTACATGTGTCACTTTACTGCTTAAAGTGCTTTTAATTTTTTTTCTCTTTTTTGTCTGATTGATTTTTTGTTTGTTTTGTTTCTCTTTCTCTTGTTGGTGTGTTTAAAGACGTATTTTAAAGTATATGCCTGATTTCTTTGTGCTTTTGCCTTATTTGTATTGTAGGAAACTTTGTATAAACATCTTTGCCACTACAGATGAAAAACAGCCTCCTGGCTAATTTGGAATTTTTATACCTCGTGTATTTATTAATTTGCATTGTCCCATCATAAATAAACTAAACTAAACTAAACTAAACAAAAAAGCTGTTATTTTTTTTACCGACACATCACTGCATTTCTTGTAGTTACAGTGCAACACAAAGTAGAAACATGATCTTTTAATCACCATAACTAAGTGTTTTTTGTTTTTAACCACAGCACTGTTGAATCAAAGTTTCCACGTACGCTCTACATAATAAAGTACATTTTAACATTTCCGTGGTTTGCAAACACAATTCCAACAGTATTTTTGGTGATCGGGTTGCAGTTACAGCAAAGTTTCTACAGAGCACAACACTCTCGGATCAGCCCGCCTGGTGCATCAAATCCTCTTTTCTTTGTAAAATGTATTTAAAAAGTTGCCACGTATTTGATTGTACTCAGTTAGCAGTTGTCCGCTGCTCACAGCTTCTAAAATTGTGCTGTTTTGAAGATGAGATGAAAGTGATATTGATTCTTTTTGATGAGACGCCTATTGAGCAAATTCCCCCCAAAATACCAAACTTTAAAATACTCTGAAATTCCTCTCAGACCGTCCACCCCCCCTTTTAATTTTTTTCTTTACAGATTTAATGAGATAAATCTATTAGGAATAGTGGCTTCTACCTGAATCTTCCTCATCAGTGCACTTAATGAACTAAGTGTCTCTAATATTTTATATGGCTGTATATCATCTTTAGCATCACAGTATTTTATATTAAACGTCTCCATATTTTATATCCTTGCAGATTTATTAAGGGAAATCAATAAAGTGATAATGGCTTTAACGTGGATTCACCTCATCACTGTCAGAAAGTGCCTCTCACATTTTATACTTTGTGTTAATTATTTCAATCAAACACACACACACACACACACACACACACACACTGAAACATGCTATTAGCACATAAAAACACAGAAAGTTCGGCGTCAGCAGAGCAAATAAGAAAACTCTCCTTGTGTTTGGGATCGTAAATCAGGTTTCCTGGAGTGTATGAAGTCTAATATGTGAGTGGAGGCCTCAGAGTGTTAATGTAACCTTGTACAGGGCGATAGTTGGCTGATGATTTGGCTCGGGCTGAAGGCGAGGCTCTGCATGGCGCAGGCGCCGCGCTGCTTCAGCCCTGCAGGGGGAAGAGCACGAAGCTCGTATTAAGATGGTGCTTTTGGCCGCTGACCAGTTCTCCTGAAAACACACACACACACACACACACGCACGCACGCACGCATGCGAGTGCGCACACACACACACACACACACACACACACACACACACACACACACACACAAACACTCACATGCACACACACAAACACACACACACAGTCACTGTATCCTTGTCTCTCTCTCTCACACACACACACACACACACACACAAACAAGAGCTCACAAGGCGCCATAGGTGGCTCTTAATCATATTATCCCTACGAATAGAGTGAGCAGCATGAAGTCTTAAGTACACTTCGGCGAGGTGCGTTGCAATCATACACACAGCATGCTAGGACACACACACATACACACACACACACACACAGACCTGCAGGCATCACAGAGACACTGAAATGGACAAACTACCTGTTAATATGTAGGAACACACACATGCAAACCGCAAAAACTGCATGCTTTTCTGTCATATAAATACATCTAAAAAACTGTTTTCATAGTAAGCACTAGTGGTGTATGTTTATGCAGATTTGTAGAAATAGTCCCCATAAGAATTGCTAATAGTGACATCTGATCATTTTAAAGTTGCAAGGCAATGTTGAAATAAAATAGAGCGCTGCTGTTGAATTTTGTGAGTATAAAGTGTTTTACTTACATATCAATATCCTATAAAATAAAAGTATGGTTGTACAAAAATGGCACAATTCAAAATGAGTCTTTTTTTATTAGTCATGTTTAGTTTTGATACTATACTAATTTATAACTTGATACTACTGAGCAAATAAACGTACACCTACAATCTAAAAAGATTGTATAATATTAGTATGTCTAATATAAATATTCACCAAAACTAAAACAACAAAAACAATTTCGTAATAAACCAGAATTATTTGATCTGTAACTAAAGAACCCAAATGAATCTTCCAGCAGTGAGAATCGTTATTGAGAATCCCCTCAGGTTTTCCTTCGGATCGCCTGTGATTAAATCCCACATACAAACAATGCAGGTGTTAAATATTGTCCAACGCGCTGCAACCTGAAAGACGCCGACAGGCAGCTTTCGAACGCAGAGAAGAACAGCAGGAATTCGATCATCACTTCGGGGAGAAAACTCAATAGTCAATTCAGCGGCTCAGCCTATTCCCCAGTCCCCCGTCCGCACTGTGAAATCGATATGTAATTTATCGGCGATAAAGCTGAGCATTGCCTTGGGCTGGTTAGTGCATGTTGGTATGTGTTTTGGTGTGTGTGAGTGTCACTGGGGAATGGTGCGCACACACACACACACACACACACACACACACACACACACACACACACACACGGTGTGACCTGGTTAGCAGTGTGATGCCCTGTAATCCTGGTCGAGCTGAGAGCTACAGGAAGGCTGAGCCACCTGAACTCAGCCTTGTTATATTTTGTCCTAAATTAGCTCTTTGGAGAATTCACACGGAATTCTTTCATGAAAAATTGAAATTTGTGTCCTTCCCTGCAGGATTTATGTAAAAGGGTCAAATCAATTGAATATTTTATTTTCAACCAAATTACCTCCAAGAATAACAAACGTGGAGTCCAAATTATTCTCTCAGGAGTCTGATTTTCAGTCAGTGCTTAACTTCATGAGCCCAACTCTCTGTCAGCCTATTATTCCAAAAGTCTTACCCAAAAAACAAATGCAAATCGCTACAAAGGCTTTTTCTTTTGGAGTAATCAAAAATACACACTCTTCCAAACCAACATGTTCTCATCCCAACTGGTCACATGGTGCCGCTCTGTCAGTGACCTTCTGCATCTACTTATGATAATTTTAGTATCCCTCTGCATCATCTGTTTACGCTCCGGCGTGCCGTTACCGTGATGTCAACAAAAGCACATGGTGGGATGAAGCAGCACATTCTTCTGTTTACGGCACATGGAAACCAGCATATTGGCTGTCACAGTGATTAGATTTAGGCAAAGCAGCACAGGATGAGGTGCAGAAAAAAATAAAAAAATCTCTGGATTTTTGCACAAAAGTCAGTTGTTTGTGGGACTCATCTGCCTCCACTCCCACCTGCTCCTTAAGTGCACTCACGCACCTTACATACGTTATTACCTGCAGCATTATTACCTGACGCTGGCTACCGCTGGTGTAGAGTTCGGGCTCTGAAGCTTACTTTCCTCGCCATTGAAGCCATATTAAGAGCTTTTGATTTAGTTCAGAAAACTTGTAAAGAGGTATTATGAGTTAGATTATAAAATTTTATAAGTGAGTAAGTATAAATAAGTAATATAATGTGATTTTACCGTTTATTTTTGATTGTAGATTGGTCACTTTTTGATTGTTGAGATTGATATTTACCTGACGACTGTGTGATGTAGCTATAAATGGTCCTGGTAAGCCTTTAAGTAGGTTATTGAAATGTTTTTGTGTCAGTCAGATTGTGGAAAACAATAGTTTTCCAAACACAAATGTGTTATGGATCTAAATCCTGAGTTTGATTTTGTTTTTCTGCTGAAGTCAGCCACATTTACAGTCTACAATAAATTACATTCCAGTTATTTTGAACAGAGCAGACCTCTGTGTGTTGTCTGTGAAGAACCTCAGGTGGCTAAAATGAATGAGCTTGCATGTTTAGACGTTGAACTCGTTGTGCATCTCTCCTCCTGCAGGCAGCCAGACTCTTTCACACTGTTTGTTGTGACTGTATTATTGGAGGAAGCCATCTCACCTCAGCGTTCGGCTCGGCGCTGTGGTGTGTGCCATGGCGACCCGGCGGGCGGTTTGTGATTGATCGCGCCGTCGTGAGGAGGGTTACTATGCCACGATGCAGAGGCAAATTAATCATCCTGACAGTGCGGCTGACATGTAATTTCTCCCCTACATGTTAGCAGAGTGAAACCTCCAGCAGGTGGAAATATGAGCAGTGTTTACCTCGTGGAGGTGGAGCTGCGCTCAGGCCTTATTTATTTACACACAGCATTAACATTATCAAATTAAATTATTTGTAAAAGAGATTGATGTTTGCATACATGCATGCTGACTGTGTCAGTGCAAGTCAATTCGTCATTTTACAGACTGGTTTAGTACATTAAATGTAGTTGTAATATATTGGATATTTGTGCTTTTATTTTGAAGATTGGACCTCCAACACTGTCTCTATCTTTAGTGACTTATGTAGGAGACATTTTTATATTTTGTCTTAAAACCACTCAAGGACAACCCATAACATACACTTATTTCACATGTGAGAAAAAGAGGAAGGAACGGCCCAAAAAAAACAGAAAAAAAAACATGTCATGGAGCTGCTGATAGATGCTGGCAGAGCCGACGGGCATTTTTGAATGAATCAAAAATATTTTATCTTGTGTCTGTCATGCACTCCAGAGGACATGTTGCACAGTGTGGAGATGTAAAGGGATTGTTTCGTCTTTGTCCTTTGACCTCTAACACTGACAGTGATGCATTAAGATGTTTGTAAAAAGCATCGACACACTCCTGACGATTGTTTGATCCATCTCGATGTCAATAAACCTGCTAAAATCTGCTACATGGATACATTTTAACCATGTCTAATAGGAAGTGTACATAAATGAAGCCACTTAAATAAAATATCAGCAGTTTCAAATGAGTCCCAGGCTCACTGAAGAAATCATCAGTGTCTTCTGAGAACCTCTCTGTCTGCTGTCCTTTACCACGATGTCCCTGGTACTCAGCTACAGTATGAGACGAATGTCCCCTTGCCTTCACCAGCCTGTCACAGAGCTCCTGATACAGACTAACAAGGCCAAAGGCCACATTCAGACAAATCAAACCCCATTTTGCTTCTTGTCTGTTAGACTGCAGACTGCTTGTATCGGTTGGTATTGTGTCGGCTGGTCCACTCTCGAGTGAAAAAACATGTCATTTTCACTGAGATCTGTTGCCCGAAGCCTTCGGCAGCAGTTGTTCTTCAGTTTGTCTTCTCGCAGAATGAGGACGGCACAGGAAGGGTTGATCCTGAGAGACAGCAGTGGACTGAGAACGAAGGTAGAAAAATGGAGAATGGCACCGGGAGTCGAGGCGTCTCATTGAGTTTTAGGACCCTCAGGTGAAGAGATGATGTGAAAACCAAGGACAGTGAGGCTGCTCAGATGTTTGTGCCATGGCTTCCAAAGGTGGAGCCTGGAGGCATGTGAGAAGTTCGTGTGACACCAAACAGAGAGGCCAAGAAGCGAATCAAACCATCATCAAGCAAAGGAGATAATGTTGCGCTCCATTCAAAGTCAGAGATATTCCAACCTTCTACTAGAAAAATTACAACAGAACGCTAACCCAAAACTCAGAGCAAATCCATGTACCCCGATTTCAGCGTGCTGACGTTACGCAACAATGGCAGCACTGCCTCCTCACTGCTAGACATCACTAAATCCTGCTAAATTTTAAACAAAAAGGTCTAAAGTCGTTCAGATGTAATGAGGATGCACTGAAAAAGCAGCATAGGAAGATTCCTTGATGGCCTTCCAGGCGATAAAATGTTAAACACAATAACAGCATGTTTTCACCTCCAGACAGGTATGCATGTTGCATGTCATTCATTCTCTTCCTCCCTAAAAACATGGCTCCAAGTGAGAAGAAAGTTTCAGGGCATCAGTTCACTTTTGGAGAAGTTCGATCAAAAGTTCTCTCTCACCCGTTTTCTCATTTTCTCATTTATCTCTCCTCCGTCTGTTTGACTCTCTCTCATTTTCTCTTTTTTTGACTGAAAGGATTGTTATAACACAAACCCTCCGATTATCTTTCTCTTGCTGTCTCTGTGATACATCAACATCCCTGAGAGAGGCAGCAGAGCCCCCAAAGTAATTTATAGATGCATAGAGTCCTTCCAGCCAGTGCTGAATGCATATTTCCCTCATAAACAGACCTCGCCATTAGCATACTCTTACTGTACTTCTTACTTTTTCTTTTATTCAAATCCATTTTGGCTGCACGGGACAGCTGCTGAATTTCAAATGAGCACGCTCAAATTCATGCATACCTATACAACACACATGAATGCATGAAACATAAATATGCACATGCATGCATGCATGCATAAAGGCTTCATTCAGACGGGAATACACACACACACACACACACACACACACACACACACAAACATACGCAAACACCCATCAATAAGTAATTACACTGCAAGGAGTTTTTTTTTCTTTTTGCATGAGACCATAATTTAATCTAGCCTTTCTAACGCGCTACCTGCTCTGTGTACAAATGTGAAGTCTCATAAAAACAGATCGTTCAGCGACACAAGCGGCATGGACAAACTGTCTGCTGCTCGTCGGGGGGCCGGAGGGGATTGAAGGGTGATGGATAAACATCGCAAAGAGCTGAGCACCATCGCAGTCTGCTGGTCTCAATCAGATTCACAACTAAAATCCAATCTCCATTTTTCACAGGGTCTTTTGTCCCTTAAATGTCTGCAGGTCATTAAGGATTCTGTCATCGTTCCAGGTCTGATAAACAATCAGTGGCTGCAGCCGATGCTGTGAATGACAAACGCTGTTGCTGCTGAAGATGTGTGTGTGCAAATGGAAGCCTGGTTGGTCGGTTAGCTGCTTCTACGCTTGAACACTAGATCTCCAGTTTGTGGGCTGGTCAGATATCTGCTGGTTAGTTAGTTGAATCGGAGCGGCATTCTTCGAGCTGAAAAAGTAAACCAACAATAAAAAACAACTGCAGTTCCTCTAATGGCCACTTGAGGCCAGCTCCAAGAGTGAGTCAATTCCTATAGACCCTCAAGTTAAAATAGCCAAATTTTCAGCAGAAATAAACATGTTTACAGCCTGGTTTTGCTCTCTATAAGGCTAAAAGTTATTCAGACATCCCAAGAACATCACATATCTCCACTTATTTGGCGCACTTTGATATCCACATATTATGCAGTAGGTATCCTCCTGCATCTCTTGTGACATTCCAGGATGCTGCAACCAACGCACTTTAGTTAAGTTAATTTGCACACAAAAAAAGAAGCTGCATAAAATCAGGACAAACAAAAACAAGAAATGTGCCAGGAGAGGTCAAGAAACTGGAGGCTCAGAAAACAACAAACAAAAACAAAAGAGGAAGAAAACAATCATACAAACATAAACTAAGATTTAACAGAGAAAAAAAAAAGATAAATGACACCAAAGAAAAGGAGCTCTTGATAATGTGTACTTTTTCATTCTATATCTGTAAAACTACAATATCTGAGGGAACACTGGCCAATACTGGCCCCAGCTAGCAGGGAACATTCCTGCAACATTGGCTAATGTTACCTACAAGTTGCAATTTTAAAGAAAACATTTTAATCTAATGTTCAAAGAACATTTTCAGAGTGTTTGTCAGTTCAAATATTGTCCCTAAAAAGTTAAATGCTGACGTAACGTTTTCAGTGCAACTTTCTGAGGATGTTTTGGTGATGTTGAGATGTGACAGATCATTGAATGTTCTTTTATAAAATGTTTCCAAAATGTTGCATAACAACAAATGAAGAACACTATCAAAGCAACATTCAGAAAATGTTTTCAGGATGTTTTCTTTTTTTTGTAAGTCCCCAGAATGATCCTGTGGGGTAGGATAACAGTCTCTGAAAATGTCACTAGAAATTTTTGGTGATAGCCTTCTTAAATGTTTTTGGTAACGTCAGCCATCATCAAAATCAAACCCAAATACGCCGTTTTTACAGAAGACATTTTGAGGAAAAGCACAGGTGTAAATAATGACGTTAATGACGGTGGAATTCCGTTTAGCTGCTTTGATTTTCCTCGTATCCTGCAGACCTGCAGACCTGCTCACCGTCACTCTCAGTGGAGCACGTTAATACAACAGAGCCGTCGTTGGTGTCATCAGTGACACCTGCGCCCACTGTGACAAGTCAAACTGTTTGGTGTGAGGAAGGCTCACTGTGTTTCTCCCTGCGGACCGAGCCTCACGCAGCTTTTACAACAAAAAGGTAAAACAGGCGAGTGATCCAACTGAGTGCATGTAAACATTCAGAAATGATGAAGATTCAGAAGCAGTTATTACTTTCAGGAAAGGCAAAAGGAGGATTTGAGTAATCAGTGTCTGGTGTAATGAGAATGGATTAGCAAATTTGCCTCAAGTCTTTGAAAGATTGGGGAATTTGGATGTTAAGTATATTTGCAAATGAAGATGCAAGATTGGAATATGCTGATGCTTTGAATAGAAAATCTATTGTGTTTTTGACAGATTGAGTTCATTAAAGTTTATTGTGACATTTTGGTCGCCTAAAAATGTCTACTGCAACAGGCCCCCCAGAACACAGTTGTTTATAGAATATTTATATATATATTTTAATGGTTTTATGTCCACATGTACCCACTGTCCATATGCAAACCTATGCCCATGATTTTAAGCCACGAGCAAAATGTAACATTAAAGCATCAAAGTTAACCATAAATGTAAATGCATCATTATAACTAAACAAGCAGCAAGCATTCGGTTTGTTCCACTTCCTCATCCAAATATGATCGATCAAAATACCAGTTAAAAACACTCTTTTTGCAGAGCTCCAGCTGTACTCTGCAGCAGTAATACAGAAGTCTGAGCAGACCTCACACTTCTGCTGGGTCAGAGGAGGGTCAGTGAAAGTTTTAGGACGTACAAGATCACGATCATGGCTCACTGAGCATGAAACGTATGGAGATGAAGGACAGGATGAGGATGGATACACATGCTTTTTGATATTTTTCCCATCCTCTACATGTGTCTGGGTGAAGTAAAGCAGAGAGTGAAAGTGCAGTGCGCCTGCACTCGTGTTCTGCGGTCTGAATGGCAGACTAATTGGCTGGCTGCTGAGCCTCCTGCCTGCCTGGTTGTCTGGTTCCTCTTCTAGTCGGAGATGATGAACAGAGTTTGGAGACAGAAGTCTGGCAGCTTCTCTGAGTGCGGCACGGAGCAATTTGACAAACCTGACTCACGAAGGGAGCCGATGTCTCTCAAGTGTCTGTATCCGAGCCCGTCAATTTACGCTTTCTCTCTAATGTGTCGATGGAGGCGATATTTGATCAGTTTCTGTGTTTATTCTGGTGACTCAGAATGACTCAAAGCAGCCGAGCTGAATGTGGGACTGTGACTCAACATATATCCTGATCAGATCTGTGCATAAGAAGTTAATAATCTTTCGACATAAACTCATTCAAAAGTACTATGTGTTTTACATTTTTTAATCCCAGTAACACCAGTTTTATATAGAATATGACAAGTTAACATTAAAACATTATACATAACATTAATAAATAAATAAAAAAAATAAACGTCTTGCACACAAACTTACATTTCTGTATAAGAAATGTATTTTTTAAACACCAATTTCAAAACATAAGGTAACATTATCTAATTAATAAATAAAAAATTAAATAGTACACATCTTATACACAAATTCAGATTTGTGTATAAAAAGTTAGAAATCATTCAACATAAAGTCATTTATAAGTATAATGCCTGTTAGATTTTTTTGAAACCCCAGTAACACCAATTTCAGATAAAATATGACAAGGTTACATTAAATAATACGTCAAATTAATGAATAAAAAAATAAATAATAAACTTTTTATACACATTTTTTTCTTCTTATAAACATCTTCTTCTTATACAAAAGTAAAAATTCAATGATACAATTCTTATGAACAAATTTGGATTTGTGTATATGTGCATTATGCTTTTTGATGCTGGCATTCAACAAAGATGTGCTGCAAACAAAGACAAGCACACTGAATTGCTTTGTATAATTTTATTTCAGCATTGTGAAGAGTCTTATAGGTGCATAAATATCCACACGTCAGGTTTACGTCCAGGCTGCTAAACATGTGCTGCAGTTCTGTCCTTTGTGCGACAGAGTTAACAAAAATCTGCACACATTTGTTGCAAAATCACGTCAAAGTAGTGCCAAAATTTCTTTGTCAATAATTGTCTCATAGCCCCCTATGTTAATACTACATGTGGACGAGTCAGAGCTTTAGAAAACTGATGCAGCTGTAAACTTGCTGTTACCACATGAGACTCAGCTTAAAGTTGGTCAGATAGGATTTGCTTTAGTGCGCAATCCCTAAAAATACTCACGTATTTTCAGATTCAACCTTGAATATTGCAGCTTTGTATCATCTTGTGAAACTTACAACCCAACATTTATCTTTCCAACATCACAACCACTTTCCTCCCATTCAGATGAAACACTTCAGTCTCAAACTTTTGATGTTTGTCATAAATGAGGTCGTAACATCCGGAGTTGAAACATTATATCTGTGATAAACCTTGAAAGATAAAGTTTTATTTACGTTTTTTTTTTCCACTGAGATGAAATTCTCATCTAAAGGGATTTTATTTAGCAGTCGACAGTAACAGTAACAGTTTAGATTGTGATCATTAAAAGGGTCAGCGCTCACAGAGAAAAGTGCTAAAAGTGAAAAATTAAGCCGGGAGGCCGGTGAAAGACAAGCAATGATTCTTTATTACGTCCTCGTTTATGTAACTTTCATCTCAAGGCCTAAACTTTTCTTACAGAATAAAGTATCATCTCTGCAAAAAGTGAAGAAAATTGATTGAAGCATGACATTTCAGCTTCATGTATTTATGTATTCACCTTTAAACTTAATTACTGCAGCCTAGTTTACAGCTCTGGAGCAGCCCCACGTCTCCGCACAGCCACAAACATTATTTCCCTGTTTGCATGCTTTAACCCTGTTGGCCCATGTAGGATGAAGTGTGTATCCGGGTCACATCCTTCAGGACACAAACAGTGCAAAGTGCTGACATACAGTATTCATGTCTGGAAGCGGCGGCTGAGGCCCCAGGTTGGCAGCAGATGAGGCCCTGGGCCCCTGTATAGGCAGACGAGCAGGTTTCGGGAAGTTAACGAGACATTAAACAGGACATATTTAAACTAACTTACATCACCTTTCCCAGCAGGCCTGGCCCACGCCACAAAGCATCGTCTGGCCTCTGCGACCGCGGACACAAAGACCTCTGCTCCACTTTCGGTTTCATAAACCTCCAGCTGAACGCAGCCTCCACCTTCTGCTCAAGTCACATGAGTTTTGATGGCACAAAATACAACCGAGACGAGGACCGCCCCACTAAAAGCAGAAAAGGCTTTCTTTTGTAAAATATGCGTTCATATGATAACATTGTTAAAATGATCCTCGCCGAATTTCGGCGTTTCCTGCTTGTGGTGTTCACACATGCAGCTTTGTTTAACGTCGCTGCCTGCTGCTTTGAGCTCTGTATTTCTACAGTTTCAGCACTAATTCTACTCATTCATGAAGTCGTGCAGCTCTGCATGGCTGGCAACACGGTCCTACAAATATTTCAAAATAAAATGCCTTGTGTCAACAACTGATAGGATTCTGTCAACAGAGGTGTCTTCAGAGGGCTTTTATTTTGAAACAGTCAATATAATCATCAAAACACCATTTTCACTCTATTCCTGCTGACAAATGTACACAGTACACGTAAAGAAACAGCTAGCCACCGTTTCTCTAGATGTGCTGCGGCTGACACGCAGCTGAGAAGCGCCTGACAAGCGCTGCCTGGGCGGGAAGTGTGAATGCTCTAACTTGTTAACACGGGCGCCAAAAAAATACAACACGTTTGACACGGCTCACATACTGCTGATGCCTGATGTGTGAACTGGACTTAAACAAACAAGAAGACGTTGGCAAACCCACCACAAGAACTGACTGTGTTAAAAAACTCAGTTTGGTCCAACCATGTCTCACCTGACGCCGTCCGGCAGCGTCCCATTTGCACGTGAAAGAAGCCTTTTGGCGTCAAAAGCACTAACAGAGTGGTGCTAGCAAAAGACAACGGGCTGTTCTTACCCAAGTAAACAATTAAAAACTATGTTTTTTTACTATTATTGTTATCGTTATTATTATATAGTGACGTCGACGTCAAACAATTTTAATTTTTTCTTTCTTTTGTTCTTTCTTGTTGCAGCAGTTTATCATTTACACATGTGCACACTCATCATTCATAATGTCATTTATGGACTCGCACATTCATTCGTTCATTCATTACTTTGATCACTCAGTTCAATCACTTTTTAAATCATTCCTTGACTTTAATGTATCAATGAGCTAATGCAGAACACTCTCGATCATGTTTACTTTATCACAAACACGACACGATTAATTCATGCATTCATTATGTGTTTGAGTCATTTAGCAGCCCGTTCAGTGCCGCGCTCCTCCAGTCATTCATTTTAATTAATTATTTCTCAATTCATTCAGTCATTCATCATCTGTCATACTTTGTAAAGCATCTGCTACTTCAAACATTATTTAAAATTAAAAATTCACTCACTCACTCGGTTTTAAGCCCTTCAGTCGCTGTCATATCTGCAGACGTTGTTTTGTATTCTGCTGTGTTTACACACTCAGACAGCCTAACAGACTGCAGCGCGAAGCCCCATCAGTTACCATGTATCCATGTGTACTAAATAAACCCAGTGTGTGTGTGTGTGTGTGTGTGTGTGTGTTTGTGTTTAGCCACAGAGAGAGAGAGAGAGCGAGTGTGTGAGCAGTGTAACAACAACAGCTTGCCTCGTCTTTTGTTCACGATGAGCTAATGAAGAAAATGGAGCGAAACCAAGACTGGCTTCTGGAAGTTCACACAGACAGGCCGAATTATTCCGCCATCTAAAGCTCTCATGGAGCCACTTTTTTAGACTTTTTATCGCTACCAAGAGCTCGAGTTAGGATGCTACATTTAACCACCGAAATAAAAACATCAAATCCAGCCTGTTGCTAAATGAACACCGCCAGTGAACATTTGTAAATAGAGTTTCCTCCCTGGGTTTGAAATGTGGCATATAAATAAAGGTCGCCTCGCTTTTCCTAAAAAGAAAAACCCAAAGCAGCATGGCAACAAATTTCCCTTTTTTAAAAAATGAAGAAAAAGAATCTAGAGAGCTATATTTCTAAGGATCATATTTATATATTTAGATTTATTTTAGAGAATATTATAATTTTAAGCAAATTTTCAGGTAATTTCCTTTTCTCTTTTTTTTAAACTTTCCACTTGGTCCAGTTTTTGTTTATTTGTTAAATTTATTTTCAACTAATTTTCAGGTAATTTTCTTGTATTTAAAAAACAACAAGCTAATTTTTTCCCAGCTTTTGTGTCATTTCTTCTCAAATTGCTAATTGCCTTCTTCCCGTGTTTTAGTAAGAAAGGCCACTTTTCCCAGGTGACAAAGGGTTAATGAAATGACAGCGGCTGTTCTCATATTTGGGAGCGTCTGCCTGTCAGAGATAGTTGACTGTTTGCTGTTTGCCAGCACTGCTCTGCAGGAACACAGCGGTCTGCTAACACATCTTATTAGCTACCTGGGGTTTTCCTGCCACCAACAAATCTGCAGGTGAACCCTACGAGTTTTCCTGCGTCTCCAGCTGAACGGAGCGAGCAGAAAGTGACCCGCAGCCTCCGTGTGAAGCAGAGGAGCTGGTAATGATGAAGGGCAGGACGGAGGAGATAACCACACTTCTAATTAAGGACAATGGCCCTCTGGAGATGGCCACTGATATCTCTCACTGTACTTTGTTCTGCAGCATGTACTGAATCAGGGACAGAAATTAACAGGGACTCCGGGCGAAAAAAAGCTCCTTGAAAGTTCACGACGTGTCTGAGAAATTAAAAATGAGGGAAAACTATTCATTGTGTTAATTTATTTAAAGGTATTGAAAGCTCATTTTAAGCACAGACCTCATTTTTAAAGTCTTTGTTGATTACGTTGACGGCTGCATTGTTGTCATGAGATTGTGGTGTTCTCCTGGTTTGTCCATTGTGTGCTCTTCTATCATCTTATAAATCCAGTGTATTATTATTATTATTATTACAGATTTCTGCAAATCTTAAGCAGTATTTTCAAAATGCCAATAAAACACAACTGTGAGCTGACTGTGTTTCCACTGAGTGATGTTCTGCAACTTCTCCTCTGGTGATAACATCCTAGTAACCATGGCGACGGATGTTCAAAACATTAGCAGCTTTATTTCTATTGCAGCCACCGCACTAGCCGTCATTATTTCCAATCCAAGGCCACGTAGGCGTGTTATGGAGCCATGATGGAAAGGTGAGCCCCTTATATGTGGGAGCGGCCACGTATGAGGGATTTCTGGGGGATGTAGTCCACGATTTCACAGAGGAATTGTGGATTCAAAACTTCTGGATGATCAGCGCAACTTTCAGAGTTATGTCTCTGTAGCTCCTGCTGCATCATGGGAGCCAGTTCCTACTGACAAGTGCATAGCCATAGCATCATGAGACCTATAAAAGCAAAAAAAAGATTTCCATCACAGTTTTGTGAAATGTAACTTTTTTGAAATCACCAGAAATACAACCTCATGTGAGCGTAAATTGACGTGTTTTTTATTTTAGATTTGCTCCTTCAGTTTGTGCAGTTAGAGGGTTAATGGAAACCAGCCTATTGTTTATTGGAAATGAAAACAGAAATGTGTGATGGTCAGTGAGCAGAGAGCTGAGGAGCCTCCGTGTCTGTGTTCAGCTGACTGTAGACTGAGCTCTGTACTGTAGATGTCATCTCTCAGAGTAGGACTGCCCAAATTCTGGAGGTTTGGGGGCGGCCGGGCCTCTCAGCCAATCGCTGCTGTCGATTTGGCAGCATCCCGCGGCCCGTGATGAAGCCATTAAAAGTGCCTGGCTGAGGCCAGATGGTCTGTCATTGAGAGAGAGAGAGAGGAGATGTCTACTAGGGAGATGGAAAATAGAGGAGAGGAGAAAAGGTCAAGATGGAGAGAAAGTGGGAAAGGAAAAGAGAGACATTAACCACTGAAGACGATGGAGAAAAGAGAGGACACTGAGGACATCCCAGGAGTCCAGAGGGGAAAAAACTCAAAGGAAGGAGGAAGGAAATACCAGAAAAAAACAGACCAACAGCTGGAAAAGAAAGAGGAGAGAGGCATGGAACCAAGTGGCCAGAAATGTGAATTATTAAGTTACCGTAGATCACCCTCAGTGTTCCTAACTGTCAAAATGACGTACAGCCTTCAGATTTTAAGTTTTTGCTTAAAAAACAAATCAGACAGTGAAGGAAAGTTATTGTATCCACATTTTATTTAACTTTTATTTAATCAGGATTTCTTCAAATCTCTTTTTCAAGAGAGACAGCAGTATGACGAATCACACATTAAAGAGCGACAGACTGAGAAGGCAAAACAGCAAAATGTTAAAAATCAACAGCAAAGATTTTTACAAACAAAAACAAAAGAGTGAAAGTATTCAGTGTAATTATGGTTTATGTGCAAAAAACCCAACATTTTCCTCAGTGCATAAACAGAAGTGACTCTTCTCAGTAAAATGTCAAGCACTGCCTAAATATATCAGCTCTAAATCCTAAACAGAATGAATTTGTTTGTTGTCATGGCGATGTGCCTCCTCCCTCTCTTTGTTTTTGTCTTTTTCAGTGCTGACGTCATTAGTGTCTCAGCCGTCCCTCACCTGCTCTGCTCTGCACACCTGACTTTCATCCCCTCGTCACTGTGTGAGAGCAGTTTGGCTTTTATTTGTCCTCTGATCTCACAGTCAGACCACTAAATCTGCCAAATAACAACGAAAAACATTGATTTACACATTTAAATCATACAATTTTCTCGCCCTGATGAAAACGCATCTCAGAAACATTTAAAATTTCTAACACAGAGGCTCTAGAGTGATAATTATGAGTTTGCATTTTTAAGGAGCTCAGAGTTTGAGCTTGTTTTTTGCAAGTTTTTCACTGAAATGAAGAGGATCTGTTTATTTGCTGACTCAACCTGCACATTTCTAAACTGAGCAGCTCCTCCTGGATGTTCTCAGCCTCCACCTGCTCTATGATTATTTGACAGTCACCTCAAGATGTGGAAAAAACGTTTTCAGTCTCCATTTTGACAAATAACAGAATAAACTCATTGAGCCACATCTGCATCAACATCAGTTTTCTTGTGCTGCATTCAGACGCTTTTCACAAATAAACCTGTGAGAACTGATTTCTTTAAAAAACATGAAGAAAAAGACAATGAAGAACTTGGCCAGAAGTGTTCGGTAAACTTCAAGACATCAGTAGATGTAGAAAAGTATTTAGAAAAGAAAATTAGGGACAATTTTCCAGAGAACAATGTTTCTAATTACCATGGTTATATATTTAAAATTATTTTACAGAATAATTATTTATATATATGCATATGGAGAAAAGAAAAACATGCTATTTGCACTGTCATAGTTAATGTTCCTGCAAATCATTGACATATTCAGCCTGTGATCATCCTAAAAAATAAAAATAGAATCTACTTGGCAGGTAGTACATTGAAAATAATTAAATTTTTTTGGGATTTTTTGCCATCTAAAAACATTGTGGTACCATGACAAAAACCTGGCATTTAAAGGGTTAAAATTCTAAAAAATAACAAATATTTGATGTGCGTGATTAAGACTGATGATGATTAAAGCGGCCCCTATTTTATTCTTTAAAGTCCGAACAAACAACTATTCATGCTGCAGACAATCTGATTCTGAACACAGACAAAAACAACGGTGGATGACGGACGTGCGCGATGATGATGCTAAACGACCTGAAAAACACTCCCACATATTTACTATTGTTTAGCTCCACTCTGCAGATCAGAGGTGGGAGGTTTTCCTCGGGGGGGTTTCACTGCGTCTCACGTCAGCTGCTCATTTTTTTAGTCAAAGCCGAATCTGTGTGACTCAACTCGGTGCGTCATTAAAACCATTCACAAGGGACTAACGTGTTACATCATCAATTTGGCACGGGCAGCTTTCTCTCTCTCTCTGCTCACCTTCATCTCTCCGTCTCTCCACCCGAATATTTCTCTCCTCAGTCCTGCTGTTTCCTGATGCCTCCTCTCTCTCTCCTTTATTCTTCCATCCCGTCATCTCTCATCTCTTTTATTTTCTTGGTTTCTTTTCACTTCATTTACCTTTCTTCTCTCTCTGAGACAGATTTTTAGGAACATGCTACTGAAAGTCAAACTGTTAACATATGATATAAAAAGTCTTTTACCACAACGCCTCAGACAACATGCTGCTGTTTGATTAGCAGCCGACAGACATTTCGGCATCAGACCTTTTTTGCTTTATGTAAAACACTTGAAGTACCTTTGTGGCTGTAATGTGACGTAAAAAAAGAAACCTTATTTCCACATGAAGCAGGTTCAACAGAGCCGGGTTTCTCTGTGTGAGCTGACTCGACAAAACCTCCAGCCTCAGTGCGATCACAGATACCACAAAGGCGTTATCAACTTGCTGAACGCAGTTGGATGGAGCCGGCTGTGTACACATGAAACACTGATGGACGGCGAAGGAGCGTGCGCTTCAAGGGCTGGTGGGTGGAGAGCAGTGTTGCCAGATTTCCGATAATTATCATATTTGTATTTTTATTCCAAAAGGTTTTGTACAATAATTTGATCGTGACACTTAGAATAAGCCAATCCGGTCTCAATCCGAAGTCGTCACACTGTGACGATCGGGCAGTGACCATCCATGTCAGCCTCTAACGTGTTAGGTATCCCCGCCACGTCAAACTTCGACATGAATCGACTTTTTCACATACATGCCCCATCCTGTCATATGGGTCAGCATGCTGGAACGATAATTTTGAGCCTCTGGTACGATAGTTTAACATTCCCAATCAGGCAGCACTGTTGAGGAGGCGGACTGGTCCCACAAACACCTGACTCTCCTGCAGGAGTGCGGAGGTTTTTTTCCACACCTTTACGTGTTGCCTCTTTTGCCTCCGTGACTGTGTTGGCTAACCCGGATCATCGTAACAGTCCGTGCTGATCGCCATGTAAAACATAAGCATCGTGCAGCATCATCCCTCCATGTGCATTTGTTGACATCACAGAAACAGATGACCAGAGCGTAAACAACTAATGCAGAGGGAGACCTACAAAGTCACGGACACGTGGAAGGTTACTGACGGAGCGCCACCAAGTGACGCGTCGGGATGAGATGTTTTTCTGCGCTCGCTGCTGCGTAACAACCAAAGACACACACTGTAATCCCACAGTCTCAACAGTCGGCTATATTTGAATAATATTTCAAACTAAATTCAACATTTTCAGTAAAGAAATAAAACTACACGCTGGTCCTCCAGCAGGAGTCCCTGAGCGAGCACCCCGGGGAGCTCAGGTCTCTTTTCGGGAAGCTGCGCTCCCTCTGGCTTCACTGAAATTCAAACACAGATGATTCATTCACTCTGCAGATGTAACATAATATGGTGGTGAGGGGTTTGTCCTCACTGCTCTTATTTCAAACTTTAGGTGTTTGGACAACAGTAGGAACTCTGTACTCTGTAAAAAGTGAAGTCCAAGTGAGACAAAACATCTTAAAGGAAGGAGGAAATATATGCTTGTTTTTGTCTTAGAAGATATGGGATTTTTTTTTTGTATGAGCATTTCACCTTTTTAGAGCTTTCAAGTCTTTTTGTGGCATTTTTAGTGAAGCTGAGCTGCTTGTTTAGATATAAATAAATCCTATCCTTGACATACCGCCTTGTTCTAGGACGATGGCACTGTTATTTGCTAAATTTAGGCACATTTTCCTTTATCATCGTCCTTGTAGATATTTAGATTAGCCTCCTTAATTTTTTGTCTTCAATTGTTATGAACTGTACCCTCCTTTATTTTTCTATTTTATTTTTTTTTAAAAGATTGGCTATATATATTTTTAGGGGTAAAAACTGTTATTATTTTATTTTTTTCTTCTTTATGGCACCTTTGTCACTACACATACACTGTCAGTTATTTGGTCTGCAGTGTGATCAGCTCCTGCTTCTCCAGCAGCTGATGTTCATCTGACTAATTACCACTCAGGTTAGACATTAGAGATGTTGCACGTCTTTCTTGTTGCCCTGATGAAGGTTGTGTTGGCTAAAACATGTTGGCTTGATTTGATCGGTTTCATCATCAACTAGCCTTTATAATAAAGCTTTTTATCAGAAGAAGAGTGCCTTACTTTAGCCCCCCTTTTTTCATCTACCCTCATTTATTTAATCAAACAATTCTAAAATCTTATCTTGACAAATGTATTTGTTCTCAGTGTTGCTGCACTAGTTTCAAGATATCTGTGATTCTCTGATACTTGATATTTAAAAAAAAACCTTTCTTGTTCTGTTGGTGGGTAATTTAGCTAATTCTAAGTGATATTTCTCCTTTTTATTGCTTTTTTTTCTTATTTTTGAGAGATTTATTTGATTCTGACAGAGTGCATCATGGTCCAACTAATGTTATAACATCAGCATCTTTTATAAGTAAAAAGAGTCTGTATTGTACACGTATTGGTGTCTGTAGTTTATTTTAGGATCAAAACAAATACTGTACAGTACAGTACTTTCTTTACACAAAACAGCTTATTTACATTTTACTACACTGACCTCATTTCATTTTCCAAGGAGAACACGTTTCCCTCTCTCCTCCTTCCTTTCTTTCCTCCCTCTTTTTTTAAAAGTGGAGCAGAGAGAGAGGAGGGGGTGGAGGAGCGATAAATCATCCTCCACCTTCTGAGTTTGGGTTTTGTTGTTGCTCTCCTGCATCGTGATAAATCGCCCTCCTGCGAGAAAAAGAACGTATAAAAACAAGAAAATGAAAGTAATAAAATAAAAGAATGAAACAGAAGGCCATTTCACTCTCTCTCCCTCTTTCTTTATCCCGAAACAGAAAAAAGAAAAAAACTCCTGGATTGGGGCGGGGCGGCGGCCTATCTGAGGGATGATGGGATGGAGGGAGTGAGAGAACAGAGAGACGTTTTCTGCTCTTCCTGGGAGTTCATGAGCCGTGAAGAGTTTTCGGGGAAGCTGAAAATATTGCTGCAGTCGTTCATCACGCACTTTCAAGGATCCTCCAGTCCCCCCTCTTTCATTTTCATCTCTCCTCTCGCCCTCGTTTTATATTCTCCTCCTCTGTATCCTCTCTCACTGTTTCTGTTTCAAACACCAGCAGAAACACGTCTTATTTCTACAAACAGTTAACACATGTTGAAATTACTGCAATGTAACTGGCTGATGTGAACGTATATAACCCCAGAAAAGCTCAATAAATACAACAGCACTGATATACATAATATATGCATAATATACATGTATCTAAAGGGGAAAGTATAACTCTTCAACAGTTTATATGCAATGTACTAAACAAAACGTTCTGGAAAGCAGAGAAAGACTGTACTAAGACATATTATCCATACAAATACTGCTAGACCCAAAGCTTTTTATGCTATATCCAGCCGTGACATAAGAATAGTAATAATTAAAAGATTTTTTAGTTTATTTTTTCATTTTTCAGAAATGGGTTTATTATTGGTCATGGAAAAAAGATGTCAGAAATTGGATTTTGGAATTTTCTATCACTCTGCCCTTAGGAGAAAAAATGCATATGCTATTAGATTTAATCAAGTACTTTTTACTCAGCATCTGGAGTCCATTAATATTTTATCCAGAGATGACAGACTGAGCTCATATGATGGAAGTATCACGAGTTATAGTATTTTTTTTATTGTCAGCACTCACATTTTATTCATTTGTTGTAATTATGACGGGTGCATTGATTTTATTTTTGATAAATCTTTGGTTGTTGCGCTGAAAATATATTCAGATGTAATTTTTTTGTTTTTTTCTGATGCATTTGTGAATGAATATATACATTAATTGAAAAAAAAACAAACAAACTCAGCTACACCACTGCTTTTTCAGTAAGTTTTTGGCCCTTTCGAAGGTTTGAGTGTAGAATTTTGTAAATAAACTAAATTTGATCAAATGGAGATATTTTGGAGTAGACCAATCAACCGATTGCCCAACAGATCAATATTAAAATGACAAGCGGCGCTTTATCTCAGAGTTTCAAGCCTCAAAACTGTCTTGTTGCACCAGTCCGGTAGCCTAGAAAAGTCGTAGTCAAGAGCAGGATATGAACTAACTGTGATCAGGAGGTGGAGAGGATGGTACGGCACGTACAGATGTCTGCCCACCTGCAAATTACTGTTCAGCAGCAACAAACAACAAAACCAGCTGTGTTTTAGTCAGTAATTGCTGTTTCTTGCAGCTTTTTAGTCTCCAAACATTGGTGCTTTTTAGTGACTCATCTTTGTGTTTCCAGCGGGGATATCGCCTCAAAAACTGGCAGCGTCTTTTACAGAGACATTGCTGAGTTTGTAGCAGAGAAATCAGGTATTTTAAGTCAAAACATAATCTTTTACTTTGTGTAACCAAACTGTTATGTGCCTAACTCCAACGCAGCTGAAATGCAAAGTTTCAGTGCTACATAATAACATCCACATCTAACTCATCAGTGTATTAAAGAAACATAAAATGCCAACATTTATTCTGGCAAACTGGGCTGCACACACCTCTCTCGTGTGTGTTTATCTTTACAGGTGGAATATCTTTGCACGACATCTGCTTTAATGCATGTAAATTAAATTAAAATGAAAAAAAGCTGTTTTTGTAAGGTGAGATCTATTGAAAAAAAATCTATGCTTTCTCTAATGGAGATTTATAAAATATTGATATTAATATTACATGAGTTTGAGGTTCTGTTTTCTCCTACAGAGGGTTTGTTGTTGAATCCGCAGTAAATATGATATCAATGAAAAATGCATCATAATTATTATATCTATACTGTATTTTTTTTTCTTCCCCTGTCTGTATCAGCAGTTACAGGATAAATATCACATACTTTTTTCTGATCAGTTCTCTTTTTCACCTGAGAAAATTGGACTCAAACGATTCTCTGTCGGGGAAATATTCCCTCACCGGAGGAAAATATTTATTATCGAACATGTTTAAGCCCTTAAATCTCAGTCATTATCCCAAACAGGAAGAGGTTCTGTAATGTGATTAAATCGACGAGGCTTTGCTCTCAGTCAGCCCGCTCGCTTTTAAACGAAAGTCGAGATTACAAGCTTTTCGATGACATCAAATATGCCACGCTCGCTAACAGGATAATAGGGATAATGGGAGGCTTAAGGCATCCCAATTTTTAATGGTAATGTAATGGCGCTGTGGGAACAAAACAGCACTCCAGGTGTAAATGTGTCAGTGAGCAGAGAAGCGCCTCCGCTCAAATATCAAACCTCAGCCAAGAGATGGAAGAAACCTCCCGCTGTTGACTGGGAATACACCAAAAATGTTCCTCTTCTTCAACTTACTTTCTACATATGGGAAAACTTTAAGAGGGAAGAAGTTCAGTCAGAGTTCACAGTGTTAATCCAATCAGAGAAAGGGGGATTTAACACCCAAATGCACTTGAGGTGGTAATTAGTGCTTCTAATTGACGCTGAGTTCAGACTGCAGGCTGCAGATTTCAAGCATTGGCAGAATTGGCATTTTAGCACCACCATGAAGTATGCATTTCATTAGCAGTTCTTTTGTGATATTTGCGACAACTGATTTAGTTTTATTTAGTTTATGTGTGGGTCAAGTAGGCCCACGAAATGTTGGCAAACATTTCTTAGGTCCGGCTGTTAGCTGATTGCAAACTCTTTGCTTTTTTGAGTTTTCAGAGACATTAAGATTAAATCACATCGAGGAGAACGTCTTTCTAACAACTTCATCATGATAATACTCAGAAGTGCAACCTACTCGTGAGACCTGTTGCCAGAATTAGCCTGAAAAAAAGGTGAAGTTTCTTTCTTCCTTTCTTTCCTTTTTAAAGATTATTCTTTTGGATCTTGCCTTTAAAGAGAGGAGGTGACCGGCCCGTTCTCATTCTGAACTCGTCAAACACGTCCGCTCTCTCAGCGCTTTTGGCACCAAAAACCGTCTTTCATGTCCACATGGATTGTGGCTGGATGGCGTCAAATGAGAAGGTGTTCAGACAGAACTGGTGGTGTTGTTATTTACGCTGGTAGACAGCCGGACAGCACTGGATGCGTCCACATGCAACACACAAGGGCAGCGTCACCTGGGAATACAGCTGGACACAACTGGTCGCGTCATGGTAACGGTATCCTAAAACATTAGCAGCTAAAGCATTAGGAAACCTAAAATTTCAGAAGGTCACTAACAGAGCGGCCATATATGACGAGTTGGGCTGAGAGCGTTTTGGCGGGACCATCCACTGCTCCTCCCGACCGCTCTATAACGCTGTCGTGCTCCTTATATTACATCATGAGCCGAACATGTTACAACATGTTCAACATACAACCGGTTACAGACATATTCTGCCTGAGCTTACTGTTATTATATTTAAAACATTAAAACAATACACACAAGATGCACCATATAATCAACACATCACACCATCAACTAGTAAAAAACAAAATAAAAACAACACAAAGACCAAGACGCTGTTACTAAAGCACGACACGTGGCCGCAGAAAAAGTGAAAAGTAGGGAAATATAAGTTTGACTTACGCCTTTTAAGACACTGTACTTCTGTTTCGTTTGTTTGTTGATAATATATTTTGAACTTATTGATTTGTTTGGTTTGAAATAAAGTCATTCATTCATTCATTAAATGTATTTCATTGTCTTTCATAGTAATTGATTGTTCCCTCTTTATTTGCTATAATGCCCTCCAACCTAAAATAATGTTTTCGAAAGAAAAGAGAAAATTAGAGAATGTCAAACGCTCTTTCTCTTTCAGTTATAAATAAATCTCCTACCCAATAAAATGTATTTAAAATATGTGGACATTCTTCACTAAGTGTCGTTTGAGGGCACATTGTTAACAATAAGGACTGTAAAGAAAGCCTTTTTTTCAGGGTCATCCAAATCGTCACCACCTGTGGCCAAACCCCCAAAAAGATGTCTCTGAGTGTCTTGATGCAGGTTTTTTTTTCAGGTACCATCTACTCTTGTACCAACAGCACTGTATAATATTTTCTCATCCGTCTCTGTAACAGCTGACTGCCTCCACGGACTGCTTTAGCAAGTTTTTTTTTTCACTTCATGTCAAACCTTTCCCTCTTTTTTTCTGTCACAGCACAGCGCTGCTCTGATGACGCCATGCTGACAGCTGTATTAGTATTTTCAAAATGTTTCAGGTCTCCTTATACCAGCGCTGACACTGTGGATACACTGTTATATATTTGTTGTGTTTCTGTCTGCTGGTTTATGACAGCAGGACTTTTAAGCACACAGGGTGAAATTCTTTTTCTGTAGATCTGAGTGACGTTGTTGTGAATGGAAGTTGCCCAGAAATGGAAAAAAGGTGCCTCGTAGAGAATTTTGGGGGGAAAATTATGATAATGATCATAGTCAAACTCAAACCTGCTAATAGATACGACAACAGCAGATACGACAAATAATGTAAGATGCAGGACGCATAATGTCAAAATAAAATAACACAAAGAAGCAGACCAAACACAACAACAGCAGACACAATAAAAGCATTCAAACCACAAATAAAAGGAAATAAAATTAATAAAACATAAATTAAAAAGGTAAAATAAATAAAAAATAAATAAATAAACAGGTGGCATTTATTAAATTAACACAAAATTTAATTCTTCTTGGAAAAGTTATTACCATAAACTGGTCAAAAGTGTAATCCATTACAATTTATCCTAATCCTTATTTTATTTATGTCAGAACAAGTTATTGGATTTTAAAATCAATTCACAATTCACATTTTTCAATGCCATGTTTCATCTGAGAACGTGACAGTAATGGCTTATTTTTGACTAAATATTTTAATGTCAAAGATGGGAAAAAAAAATAAAAACAACTGTCAAATGCATAATAGAAGAAGTTTGTCTTCAAGGAGGAAAAAAAAATTCTGGAGAGGTCAGAAAGAGTGACACATTGTTTAGTAGTTTTGCACCTTTCCTGCTTTAATGGGCTCAGGTGAATGTTAGGCCACGGGGAAATAACACTCGTCTAAATCATGAAAAAGAGAGGGATGACATGACTGAAGGAGTGGATGGAGATAAAGAAGACAGAGGAGGGCAAAGTGACATAAATTCAAAGGAAGGCAGAAGAACGCACATGAGAGGAGAGAGTCAGAAAATGTAGAATTACAGAGAGAAAAGTAACAAGGAAAACAAAAAGTGGAATAAGGGCACGGAGGGGAAAAATGAGACAAACAGAGAGAATAATGCAAGGGGTGTGCAATAGAGGAAAATAAGGGGGGGAAACACAGAGGACAACAAAGACAGAACAAGTGAGATCAAAAAACACGGCAACGCAAAGATACAAAGAAAAAACAAGAAAGGAATTCACAAGAGGGAGCAAAATAAACAGAAAAAGGTCAAGACACAGAGGAACCAGACAGGAGACGAGTGGAAGGAATAAACGAGGAGAAAATGTGGTAAAAAAATGACAACAATGGTGGAAAAGGAAGGATTGAGGAGCCTGATGGAACTGAAATCAGGCGGCAGAGAGAGGAGGCGGACAGAAATAGAGATGAACGCAGAAAAGTGGCGAGCAGCGACAGAAAATCAGATAAATGTAGAAGAAAGAAAACGACAGAAACAGAGAAAAGAAGAGAGACAGAAGTAAAAAAAAAAAGACTCAAATTACAAGAAGAGGAAAAAGAGAGAGAATTTAAAAAGGCAGAAAGAAGCCGAAGAAAAAGAGAGAAAGTAGTCAACAGTAATGTTGGGCTGAGGTAAACTAAGTGCGACACACAGGTGATCACAGCAGGGAGCACGGCTTTTGTTAATGATGCTGTTAATTAACAGAGTGTGTGATGTGCTGAGGTGGCACCTGTCATAGACGTTTATCATCTTCCTGTCCTCACGTTGCTGCTTTTTTTTTAATGCAGGAATGCTTCTTAGAGTCTGCTGAGACAAGGTTTTTTTGTGTTGCACGGTACAAACATGAAGCCTTGACCCTAAATACCTTCAACCCTTAGAAGAGGAAACAGTTTTGTTTATTTAAGATGGCAAAATACACAACATGGTGATATTTTCGTTCAGTTTTGAGCTGTCCTTAAATCATCAATTAGGAGAATTAACAGGCTACTGCTAAACTTGCCACATACGTTCACCCTGTCAGTGCTTTCGGTGTATGAACATGACACCAAAAGCCATCTTCCACATTGTCTCGCGAATCCAGAATCAGCATTTTGAGGCGGGTAACAATTTAATGAATTATGTTACATGAATTTTCAAGTAACTGCCTTGTAACCAGCCACTAGTTCTGTGACTATTTTATTTGCAATGTAATCGCTTCAAGTCACCAGCAAATCCTCTTTAGCCTCTTTATCAACTTAATTTCCAAAACCCAGCCCTTAAAACCTGATCAGAATTACCCTGAACCCAGTTCTGAACAGTAATTTTGACTTTTGCACTAAAGCAGCGGCACACCACTAGAAACAAGAAGACAGTTTTACAGAACAATAAGACGAGAAACGACAAACACTTTCCTTCTATAAAATATTATTGTCAAGCATTTCTTCCACTGATTAAAAACATGAAGCAACCTGAAAAGGAAAGGGAACATGCAATGAAAGTCCTTTGCTGAAACCAGCCTGCCTGTTCTTTTTGTCCTTTTTGACCCTTGTCGTGTCGTGACCACTGTACATCCTAAGGATCCATGTCTGTTTAATCTGAGCACGTCAATAACTGCCACTGTGGGTGATTCAGCTTTTCTGCATAACATGGCCTCCGGTCATCGCTATATTCTCCTCTTTTGTTTGATGTGGAGGAATCTTCGGACAGAGAGGTTGGAGGTCGACTGAATGCACTCAGTGGCTGCCGGAGACAGCGCTGAGGGCCACGCACTTACTGTGATCAAAGGGACACACGTGAAACATACATGTGCGGCTTTTAAGCTGCATGCAGCTCTTTTCGTCCTTAAAGGGACAGTTCATCTCCAAAACCAAATTTATTATATTCTTCCCCTTACCTGCAGTGCTGTTTTTAATTTGAGATAGTTTTGATGTGAGTGTTGAAGATATAGTTTGTAGAGACGTCCGTGTTCTCTTATAATGAACACAGATAACTGTGATGCTCAAAGTGCCAAAAAAAAAAAACCAACAAATAAAACAGAAACATTTAGACAGCATTTAAAACTCTTGACCCGGGTACAAAAGAAAATCCACAGACCTTTTTGTGTAGCCAAAAACCTCTTTTTCTTCTTTTCACTGCTTTTTATATATTCATTTTAGAAAAAATGCCTATTCTAATTCCGAACTCATAAAATAGCGTCGCTTTGTCAGTGCTTTTGATGTAAGAGCACAACGCTAATAGGCACCTTTCGCCTGCGCATGAAATACCTCTAAACTGCATCAGAGAACAGAAAGAACCGGTCACAGTGTTTTTATATGCTGGTGGACAGATGGACGGCACCTGTGTCGTCTGCCTGAGTGTATCAGGCAGACGACACAGTGGCACAGTGGTGGTGGCAGACAGAACGCAGCCGGACAGAACTTGGTGGATGCACCTGTTCGCTTCCTGTTTGTATGTGATGTTTTTTTCTGCACCATCTGCCTCCTTCCCGTTATCCTAACCATCCATTACTTTGTCGCTTTATCCAAACCATTCGTGGCAGCACGTGTGTTTGTTGACGTCCCAGGATTGGTCGCCATGTGCTTTTGTTGCCTAAACATAACCATGTGCTTTTGTTGACATCATAGTTGCGCCATTATGACATGTAAAGAGCAGGTGCATAAGGATACCTTAAACGCAATATACAGAAGCAGAAGTCCACTGCAAAGCTGCAATATTACATTGATAAATATCTCTTCAGGTAAAAAGGGAAAATACTATTTTGATTTATGGGTGTTCATTTTAACACACAGGCTGTGAAGTTTTTATGCAGAAATATGACGTCTGTTTTCAAGTCTTTTCCCTGCTGACCAGAGCACACTCTCTGAAAGTCAACTAATCAGATCAAACCAAAGAAGATCAAATCAGAACGAATCATTGGATTTCATCTCATGCAGTTACCAAAGATGCATCACAGTTGTCTCAATCCCCAGTGACTCGTCTCTCACCGGTAAAAGCTAATAATCATTAATCTCAATGCCGCAGTCTGTGGTAGAATCAACACTCGTCGCTGTGTTATTGTCCAGCTGCCAGTTTATGATAAAGCTGCCAATCCCAACAGAAGCCTTTCTGCCTTTTGTCCCGATATCGTCTGTTTCTTCATCGCGCGCCAGACAGAATGCTGCCAGATAGGCTTCTGTCTGCAGCAGATAATTATTGCTAGATGCCTATCACAAGGATTGGCTCAGGTATAATCAACACCGCAGGAATGGATTTATTGATAAGAGGGAAGTTGAATACATCAAATAAGTTTCGGAAGATGATTTTATCACTTACAATAGTTGGACTGCCTCAGAATCTGTGAATCAGATGACACTTAACTCATTTGTCACCTTGATACATATCTGGAAGCTATTCTGCCCTAAATCAATGCACAGCTGGATGACAAAACAATTTGACAACACATTTACTTATACAAAACAGACACTGAAAACTAAAACACCTTGGTTGCACAGGTGTATGCACTTTAATTAACCTGACTGCATGCCAGCAGTTCATTTGTAAGCAGCTAATTATTCACCTGAATGGATAAATGGAATGGAAAAAGTTTCTCATAATGAAAATGAGCTTATTTTCTTTTATATAAATCCTGGTTGAAAATATTGTCTCTTTAAGCTTCATATAATACCACTGCCTTGACTAAAGGTACACTAAAAAGTTTGTCCTCACAAATTGCAAAACAATTGTAAAACAATGCAAAGACAAGTAACTTAACACCAATAAAAAGGACATCACTACACGGGTTTCCATTAAAACCTGTGTAGTGATGTCCTTTCCACTGAAACTGAGAATATTAAATACACCTAATGGAAACACATCAGTTTTGAAAAATCCCATTTATCATGAAAAAGTTATTACACTCACAAGGTATTTCAAAAAAACTTATTTTTGCAAAACTGTAATGGATCGTTTTTTTGACTGTTTGGCTCCCTCATGATGCAGCAGGTGTTAGAAGAGTTGTTACTGCATCAAATAACTCTGCAAAAGTTGAGTGGATCATTTAAAAGTTTTAAATCCACAATTCGTGGACTAAGGGGCTCGCATAACACGCCTACGTGGACTTGGATTGGAAATAATGACGGCTAGTGTGGTGGATGCAATTGAAATAAAGCTGCTAATGTTTGAACATCCATCATCATGTTTCTTGGAGTGTTATGGCCAGAAGAGAATAACGTGATGGAAACACAGTTATCTCGAAATTGTGTTTTATCGACATTCCTAAAATATCACTCAAATATTGTGCAAATCTGTAATGGAACTGTAATGTACTGACCAGTTGCAGTTCTGTATTTAATTGGCACAATTTTAAAATGGGGATATATTTATGATAAGAATCAATATCTATGACAAGAAAATTAACTTTTGATCATACATTTTTTTTGCAAAATGCTCTGATCCAATCTAATATGCAGTTTTCTACCTCTAGATTTCTAGTCTTTTTCGTAGAGGACATTTCAACATGTCCTGCTAAAGCACAGGTGTAAATGATAACATCTGATGGATGAATTGCATTCAGCTGCTTCTGTTTCAGGCTCTCAGTGTTGTTCATGCCGTATTAACGGTCACACTGTCGTTGCTTAATGGGACACCAAGAACAGAGCATTCATTAATGTTATTAGTACCACCTGTCAAAGTGTCTGCAGTGCAAACACAACATTGCATTTGACAGTATCAGTTAACAAGTTTTAGGACCGGGGGGCACGTAGACACTTAGGGAGTCAAGTGAGGAAACAGTTTTACATTTAAGGCCATGAGGATTGTTAGCTCCATTCTTATGATTAAAACCTATCAGCATCAGAGGACGCAGAAGGACAAATTCTTACTTAGCGCAGGTCCTTCGCAGCCTTTCTACAGTTCTGTTGTAAAAATCCGCCTCGATGGCTTCATTAGCGGGAGTGACCTGCGTGGCTCGACACGGATAAGCCTTATGCAGATGCAGCACAGGTCACGCTTTCTGCAGCTGCTGCAAAACGCCCAGTATCAATCTCCATAAAGGAGACACCCCGGTAAGGTCCCCGCCATTCAGCATCTGCTGGTAACAGGGGCATTAAGAGCCAAACAGCTGTCCACACAGGAGAGCAGTCAGAAGATGGAAAAAGTCAAAATGGATTACAAAAAAAAGGAGCAGGTACAAAAGTGAATAAAAGTTTTTGAGACGTTTTTTAAGGTCCATGGGATGCACCAAATGCTTACAGTAAAAAAAAAAAGTCCATAAAAATTCAATTTAATAACATTTAAGAATTGGGTTAGCATTAATATTCCATAAAACCTGCAACTATAACAACAAATGATTTGCTGTGAGATGAAGTGCGAAGAATATATTAATGTGAAAATGTCAACATGCTGCTCCATCTTCTTTTTCTCATTATTCTCTGCATTTTTGTGAGCTTTTAGCCCCTGATCCTTATAATATAAATAATAATAATAATAAGGTTTATTTATATAGCACTAAAAGCAATTTCAGGAGTGAAATATAATATATTGATAAAATAACCCTTTAAAGAGAAATTATTGGAATGCCTTTTGATATAAATAAGTCTTCAAAAGTGATTTAAATAAAAGTGATTTAAGATAGTGACTCTGCAATGACTTGCCTGTCCACTAGAGGCTGTCACTGTGCTTACCCCGAATTTGTATTTAATTCGATCAAAGTTGGACCCAAATTACTGAATTCATGTTAGGTTTTTGCTCTCATAAGTGCTGCTGTTCCTGCTGGCCAACAGTGTCGTTAGATATTTGATCGAATTTGTTTATTTGTGACATTAGATGACCAAAATCTGGATGCTTATACAATCATGACGACAGATTTAGAGATAGAGTACAGGCAGGTGAACTGAAACACACACACATACATGCTGAAGACAGTTTTGCAGTGAAGTGATTCCTCTCATGAATAATTCAGAGCAGATAAATTGAATTAGGACTCTGCTTGTGGAGCTGTGTTGTACTAAGTGTGCGTGGGCTGGGTCAGTGGCTCCAACTATTTATTCAGCAAGACTCTTCAAACACACAGAAAGACGAGGAAGAGAGAATAAGACAGACAGTAAGAAAGAATTAACCAAATATTCCTCAAAATATATTAAAAAGCTTTCGAAACCTTTTTGAAATTCAGTGACGTAAAATCTGGTAACACAATAGTCTTCTTTCCAGCTTTCAGACAGAGAATGCACAGAGGTGAAAGAGCTCCAGTTTAAACCTCAAGAAATATTTTTGGGAGTGAGGATGAAGCCTTTTTGTTTATATCATAGTATAATGTTTGTGTGTGTGTGTGTGTGCGTGCCTCATCTTTTTAAACCAACTCAGTAAAAAAAAAAGAGCAGCGTGCACCAGAGACTCGTCAGTGGACGCTTTGATCAAAGTTAAGAGTCGACTGTTTTCCGTTTTATTGACTGCAGTTTCTCCAAATACTTAATTTTCCCAAGGAGACAAGGATGTGTGTGTGTGTTTTTGTGTGTGTGTTGTGTTTTTTTTGTGTGTATGTGTGTGTGTGTGTGTGTGTGTGTGTTTGCAGTCGGGGGGTTATGAAGGAGGGAGTTGAGACTCAGAGCCAAATGGGAGCTTCCTCTGTGCCTCGAGGCAACTGTTGACTGTGGCGGAAAATATTGGACTCTCAGAAATAGCTGACGTTTCAGTGTGTCTTCAGCACACACACACACAAACACACACACACACACACACACACACACACTCTGTCTCTCTCTTTCCCTTCATATGCTTGCAGGCAAATGAGAATTGCTCTTATGTCATATGGCAAACAACCTTTTCTTTCTTTTGCACAAAAATGTAATATTAAAAACATAAACATGAACACACACACACATACACACACACTAACTTGTTTTTTGTCATCTAGGAGGACATTATAGTGACATGAGCCCACCTACACATGATGAACATTATGAGCTCACTGCAAGATGGAGTGCAAAGGTACAAGGTCAAACATCAGGTCACCAGGTAGCATGAATTCACAATTCTGACTATCCACAAACTGTTCATATTCTGCCATGCTAAGTGTCATGATCACACAATGATTGTGATTTTAAGGTGATGTTGTACAATCAGACCATAGTCTTTATAATAAAGATGGGTGGCATACCAGCTTCCCAAAAGTGAAGCTAAAACATTTCGATTGCCCCCTGGTGGCTGGCTGCAGAATAGGTCATAAACCCTGCATCCTCCTTGTTAACGAATGGGACATGAGCCAAACTAAAAATTCAAAGTACATTTTGAAGAAGTTTTTTCAAATATTATTTTGTTATTTTAGGAAGATCTTATCACCCTGATTTTTTTTAAATGTTGCTTGTTTGCTTTTAATTAGTTATTTGATGCAAGAAAAAAGGGGATTTAACATCATGATTGACACCTGTGGGTACCAATCGATATGCCTGGGATCAGTTGTCCATCTAAATACAGTCTATCAGTCAGACCATATATGAGCTTTTCATCTTCAGTCAACATAAACATTTTTAAACTGCATTTTGAAGATGACAATATGGTTGAAAGCCACAGAAAATCTAGCAAATGGACACTGAGTTGCCATTGTTTTATCAAACGACCTTTTGCAAGCCTAATAATAAAATTGGATTTTTTTCTTCAATGCTGCCACAGAAAATAAGTCCTAAAAGTGCTCTGGATGAAATCTTAGCAGCCACTGAGCTCAGTTGTCCATCTCTATGACATCTGAGCACTCCATGTGTTGATGAAGATTGTGTCTGTCAGGGTCAGAATTAAATGTGATTGAACTCTGTGCCCAGTGGAGAAGTGTAAAATCCTTTAGACAGTGTGTGACACCAGGGGTATAGAAAGAGTTGAGATGTGTCTTTCAATCCAAAAGAAAATAATTCTGCAGCTGATCATGTGTTGACTGCCTGACTCTTCAATTATCTACCCCAAATCCTTAATATCAATGTCTTACCTGGTCAGGATCATTGTTTTGTCCCTACATTTGAGATGAGTCCCCGTAACTCTGTTAACAGGTTGTAGTCCCTATATTGTAGCTTGCACAAGCACACACACACACACACACACACAGTGCTCGCCAATTTAAGACTACAGTAATCTGGTAAATTATAATGCCAAAGATGGAAGTGTTTTCTAGAAAATCATTATGTTGTGATCATTTTTTGACACTAGTGAAGTCCTCTGACACTTAATTTTTGTAATTTAAATGCACTGTTGAATTAAATGTTTAGAAAAGAGGCAACATTGATAAATAACAAGAAATTACATTCAGTTTTTCAGTTCTCACAATGCTTATTATTGTTTGTAAGTTTCTTTGTCACATAATTAACATATTAATACATTTTGCATTGAAATACATCGTTACCCCTCCAGGAAAATGATGTTGCTGTTACTAAAAGCCTTCAGTGAATACACACATATCAAATCTATGTTTGTGTTGCTTTACCCTGCAACACACACTTTTTGCATGCACACATCATTCTCCAAATGCACACGTGTATAAATAAAATACATATATATCACACGTATAATGGACTACATACCCATATACACACTTGACACCTGTAACTTAATATAAAATAAAGATCTTAAAGATTGCCCCCGTTATTGTCCTTTTTCTCTCACACACACAAACACAAGCCGGGGCATCAGGTGTATGGGATATGGGTTATCCATCTGTGTATGTAGGTTGCCAGGCTGGAAACAAACGAACACGGTGACTAATCTTGACAGCAACCACATGTTACGCAAGAAACTGCTTCCTGTCCATTTTTCTGCTCCTCCTATTAGGGATGTCCGAGTCTTTTCTCTCTCTTTCCTCTCCGTTCTTTCTTTTGTAGGATGCTTTCTCTCCTCCACTTCGACCACTTATACTGATGCTGCTGTTGTTGTCATTTTGTACTGCCCAGAAAAACAACATCTCTGTCTGCTTTTACCGATAAAGAGCTGGAAAGAGTCCTGCTTGTACAATGTGTGCTCACACAAATCTTAAAATAGTGTAAGAATATACTGTGTATTTTAGGAAGTTGCTCAAAAAGAAGGATTCAGATTTCCCAGAATCTGCAATTTTCTGATCCCACTCTTGCTTGTCAGAGTTATGTGCCCATTTCAGTTAATGAGCTGAATATTTGAGCAGAACATGAGACAAAATGTAACTGCACTAGATCATTATTGGCTGGTTAATCCTATACACTGACAATTCCAACTTTTCATTACCTTTCATATTTTACATCAATCAGCCAGGATAAGTATCACAAAGAAAGATCTGATAGCAAAGATCATAGAATCGAATGATGTGGACTGGTACAGGGAGAAATTAAGTTGATGTGGCTTTTTTCTTTTACACTCTGGGTTTTTTATTTATAGTTTTGACAGTTTTATTCAACAAGGTAATGATGCAGATCTAAAGGATGAGGCAACATAGGAACAACTTGCTGGATCTCTAACAGAACAAATTTTGATAGCCAAAGCAACAAAAGTCAGGCTCAAGTTGCTGAATCGCTTTCCCCTAACTTCTCAAATAGACTATTCATCATTGATGAACTACCGATAACTTTTCTTGGCACACTATTACTTAAAATATTCTTTCCAAACAATATTCCTCCCAAAATTGATACTTAAACTTCTCATGAAGACCTTAAAGTTTATTATCTGAGTATTTTCAATGTGTCCTCATCTCAAGTCATCCCATATTGCCGCTTTGTCAGTGGACTCTCCATATTTTGCTCTAGGTGTTGTTCTGCATCTGCCAGATACCATTACCAGCACTGGGATTTCAACAAAAGCATATGCAAAGGATTATGCAACAAAGACACAATTGGTTAGGCAAAAAAGTAACATGGTAAGGCCCACCCATCCCATTAGCCCTGTGGCCTTCATGCTCCTTAAATTACGTTGTTACCAGCAGCATTTCAAGCGTTTTAAAAGGTGGTTTTGGCATTGGGATGTTATGTTGAAATCACTGCAGAAATTCTTTATTTGTTATTGCATTATTTGACAACTTTGGAATGAGAACTGATATATTGAGAACTATACGTACTATTTATGTCCCTTGAAACTAATCCTGAGACTGGGCATCAAAAAACAATATAATTAATTCTTGAATCATTGAAGTAGGCTGGATTGCTTTCATATATCACACTCAGTCCTTAAGTAAATGTCAGCAGCATCATTAATAGTGAGGGAGCTCAGATTGAGTATAGTGAAAGATGTTGGGGGAGAAACAACAAATCTGTTTGTTATTTAAATACAACACCTTATGCCAGGATATGACTTGGTTATGTATTGTTTTTATACACTTACAGGGAAACATCCACACACAATCACTGGTGTCAAATCTTAAGATTAAAGTGCAGCTTCATAGAGGCTGAAATCAATCAAATTGTGCACCCACAGGAACGGGACAGAGACTGTTTTTGGATAAAGGAGTGCATCATCTGCAAAATGATCATTTGATAATGATCATTTGTATATTAATCACTCAGCCCACTACCAACTCTGTTTTTCTGCCATGCCTCCATGGTGGACAAAGAATCCAAAAACAGCAAAAAGTCTTGATGAATTGAAGTGAAGGGATCTCCATTAAACAATAGCAAAACTTTATTAAAACATCCATTGAATACATCTTCGTATAGTATAACTGAAGTCTCATCTATCCATTTGTATGCTCAGTACTTCCCAAACAAATGCATTTTCACTAAAACATGACCATTTTACCATTTTAGGTAAAAAGGAAAATGACCACCTGGAGTTCAGTATTGATATTCAGTGACAGATGAAAATCAAGGAAGTGGGTTTGTTGTTGACACATCAATACGATCCAAAACACAGAAAACAAAGTGAGAAATAAAGCAAAAAGACAGAACCAAGAAAATGCAGTTATTGCCAGGAACAATATGTTTTTAATGGGAAGTACCCCATTTTATTGTACCTCTTTATTTTGGTTTTATATACCAAAAATGTTTATTGTGGCCAGGGGCATATGGCTAAAGATATTTCCAAGGGGGTAAATGATTGAAAAATAGTTTGAGAACTCCTTACTCTAAACTGTATAGCTAAGGGTTTTTCTGTTAAAAATTTCCAAATCACCTACTGAATTGTCAAAGAGAAATAAAATAATGGCACTGCCAAATTTTTCATGTGCTTTTATTTGAAGCATCTATTTATTTTCAAACCTGACCTGACTGTTCAATCATGGGGAAAAACAATCCAATATTTCTTACCCACTAATAATCTTTTGAATTTTATTTTGCTTTCTCTCAGAAAGCAGCATAATATAAAGATGTCTGCACTTTAGCCCTGAATTATTCAAATGTTTTTTTGCATAATTGCAACAAGTAATATTTTGGATCCATGCATAATTAATGAATCTGGTGTTTAACTACAGTTCCTAATTGTGTTATGAACAAACAGCAGATGGGAACAGCACAGCAGGGGCTGCATTAACAGAGACAGAGCCGTCAGAGTTAACTTTTAATTGGATTCCTCCTGAACTGCGGACCCCACCGCACCATCAGCTCATCACTAGAGGAATCATTTAGTTGTGTTCCTCAACTCAGAATTGCTACAGATACATGCCAATTTTAGAGGAATACTAAACCAGAATTCTACCTTTTCAGTGTTATGTTTTCATCCCTGTAGGATTTAAAAATGCAGGATTGTTGATGGGGGCTATAGTTAGCTTGAATTCAAAAGAGGTACAATATATTCCAGAGTGAAAAAAAACAACAACAATGAAATCTCATTTATGTTTGAACCTACATTTTCGAAACAAACAAAAAAAGGCAAAATACAAACATGCAGACATCAATAATGATGCTGTGTAGTATGCCATATTTGGGAAAACGTATTGGCTTTATGCATACTTAATCTACAGAGAGCAATGTTTTTCCTTTTATTATAAAAAAGAGTTTGGTTCAGTGAAAGCAATGTGAATGAAACTGACCACAGCTGCCGTCCTGCTTATTTTCTGTTTTGTATTTCTTCAAAGGAACAAACCACAACCGTTTTCAGCCTGATTGCCAGAATAAATGTTAGGATTAGGACATTTCTGCACACCACAGATGTCATATTTGTATATTCTTGTGTAGCGGTTACATTGAAACCTTATGCTGAAATTTTGCGTTTTAACAATAGGAACACACAAACAACAAACACCACATGGTTAAGGTTAGGAAAAAATCATGTTTTGGCTCAAAACATCTGATTTTGGTGAAACAATCCCAGCAGGAAACTCAACATTGTCTTAGTTAAAAGCAACTTCTTTTTCTGACACTGTTCCAGCAGGGAATACAGTGATGTTCTGGTAAAGACAACCTTTTTTTGTGGTAACACTATCCCTGCGAGAAACCTGGTGATGTCTCAGTGAACTCCTTTTTGTGGAAGTATACTGCAAGAAAACTTGTGTCACAATCACTAGTGGCACTATTCATGGTGCAAACGTAGAAGACACCCAAATTTGGTGCCTTAAAACTAGCTAAAAGAGCAGTGATGACTTTCTTTAAAATAACTGATTTTGTTGTTTTTAAAAAAGTTTGGCTAAGGAGCACTCCTTAGCCTGTGTAGGTTTCAAAAACAGGTGCTCTTTGGATTCATAAAAACAAGATCAAAAATGGGAGAGGTCAGATTTGTTATTTCATTTGTCAATAAGTGAAAACCAAATTCCCAGGACACGCTGTTTTACAAAAGTTAAAAAGGCTTTAATGAATGAGCCTGACAAATACGCTTTTCAACATACAGGCTGCCCCGATGAAGACGATGTTAAAATGAAGCTCATTTATTAAAGGCTTTTTAACTTTTGTAAAACAGTGCGCCTTGGAATTTTTTGGTTTTGACTTATTGATGAAAAAGAAATAACAAGTCTGACCTCTCCCTCTGTTTTTGGTTTTGTTGTTTTTGGTGTCAAACAGTTGGCCGCAGCAGGTGCTTCCGTGGTTTGCAGAAATGTACAGTGCCAACATTTTCTCTTTTGATTGGACTGCCTTTCATTAAAAACAACAAAAGTCTTTTTTACCCGCTGTTTGTTAAGAAAAAGAAGAAGAAGTGACAGATTGGCATCAGGAGCGTTACTCCACACGGTTGTAAAGGTAAACAACTCAAACTACCAGAAAATCCAAGATGGTGCAGTCAATGTGCCAAATATCTTTACTGACAGATGTGTGTATACCGACACAAGACAGTAATGAGCTCTGGAGAACAAAGATGGGGTATACATGAAGTGGACAAGAATCTCTAATATTAATTTACAATTCAGACATGCCCATTTGGCCTTGCAGTTTATATTCAGGAAAAGAAAACCAGTGAAGGCAGTATTAATGCAGGACAGACGCAGGAGGAATAATTGAAACGAAGCTTTTACACCCATCTCCACCATGCAACTCATATTAATTAAGGCAGACAGCTGGGAAAAGAGCATAATCGGCTGTGAATTACCTCTGTGGAGGTCACACTGTGACAGACAATAAAGATATTATCGGTGCTGTGTCAGGTGAGCCGGCTGGTGGATGAATGCAGATGAGACGGAATGTGTTACCGGGCCGATCCAAGGTGAGCATTTACATTTTTTAAACGGCTTCCTCGCTCTCAGGTGTTTAACTGATACCCTGAATCAGGATGAGTGCAACAGTAAAACATGTTGAACTTTCTAGATGAGCAATATTACAAGCTGCCAAGTGTACGGAGGTCAGCGGTCAAAGCCCCGACACCTAAAGCTACCCAGAATGATCCTGTAAGGCAGGTAGATGCTGCGCTGCAGCGGCTGAATGTAGAGGAGCTTTTCTTGCTCTTTTGTCTGTGAGAGGAGAAAGTGATTCAGCAAAAAGGTTCTTGAAATTCTGAGTTTAAAGTCACAAGAGATAAAAATGAGACTTTGGGATTATGACTGTGGGAAGGTCATACACAGTACAGGAAGCGCCTTCACGTCAAATACTTTAAATTAACAAGTAGTTTGGCTCGGCCATCCAAAATAATTCGTTCTAACAATGAGTCACAGGCATTTCCTAATATGTCGCCCTTCTGCATAGTTTAAGAGAAAGTTTGGATCTTTTGAAGTCAGCAGTCATAATTACTAAAGGCCGCTGCCAAACAAAGGTAAACATAAGTCGATAACAGCTGCTTATACAGACGACCCACACAGCTGTTTTTGGGTGAATGACCGTCTTTATATTTCTACATTATTTTGTATGTTAATCTGAGAGTAAATCCTAACCCGTAATAGCATTAAAGGTGTGCTGGCCAAAGAGTTGTTTTTTTGTATCAAGGCTACTATGTGTAATAATAGTCAGAATATTCTTTTACTAATAACGCCCAATAAATGCAGATTATCACATATTACTGTATTGCTTTGTGTTTTAAATATATGTCATTGTATTGATCCGATATTGATCCGTAGTATTGACTTGCCAAAGTATCGGTCAGGTTTCACGTTCATAGCTTCAGGCTGCCGAATACAACTGAAAATAATCCTGAGAATAATGAAGGAGGTGATTTGTTGGCTGGACTCTCATGTTGAATAAACATTATTCAGATCCTGAGGCATAACTATATGAGCGGCTCTGATAAGCATGGCTTTGAATAGAAAGACGTCTGTAATTTGCATTCATTGGACCATTATTTGACAATACGGCCGCGTGTGTGTGTGTTTGCTCTGTATCTGCAGTGGGACAGACGTTTAAATGTATTCTCTGCGTGCCAGCAGACATCAAAACACAATTCAGCAGACGAGCCGTGCTTCCATTGATACTGGTGTTTTTTTAGGGGGAACAGCGGCTGTCAGCCATGTATCTGGCTGTTTGTGTGTGCCTGTTTGTGCGTGTCAAGACATCTCTAAATATAATTTCACAGACTTGCCAAGTTGCCAGCAATGCTGCCATTCAGAGAGACGAGGAACGTCTCGGCTTTACATCAGTGGGAGTGTGTTTGTGTGCGTGTGTGTGTGTGTGTGTGAGAGAGTGTGTGTGTGCATGAGTGGGAGAGCGAGTTTTGACAATGAAATACACCATGTGTTTCACCTTTTTCTTGGCCTTTTCTTTTGCTTCATCCAAGCGTAGTGACCCTGGGCTGCAGTCCAAGATGAGAAAACACACACACACACGCACACACACGCTAGACACATACACAAACACAGGGACAGATATCGGGACTTTAAGTGCACAAACAAATATTGTAGTTCTCCTCTGGCAGACACGCAAATACAGACATAACGATGACGTAACATAAACATACACAGCACACACATCTGACCTGTAGATATACACAGAAACACAAACAGAAACACCTGCATACAGACACTCAAATACATAATTCTTTGTGTTCAAGTTCTCTTTTTTTGTTCAAGAGGACGTTGAGATCCTGAATGTAAGAAATGCTTGTCCTCTGCTTGTAGAAAAATTATTATTATTATTATATATGTTATTCTAATAATTCTGACAAGCCGGAAAATTGGCCCAGAGGTTAGATTCCTATTAAATTCACCACAAAAACTAATTTTTGTTTTCTGTTTACTTGCAGCTCAACTCAGAGGCAAACAGTTATATTTATTTATGTTGTGTTCTTTTGGAAGCTTTAGGGCTCTTGCCCAAATATACACAGATCAGCAAAAACATTAAGACCACTGGGTGATCAATCGTCTTGTTACAATGCAATCAAACTGCAGAGAAACCTTGGGTCCTAATGCTGCCTTCACACGCTTCTTGGAAATATCATTACAAGTTATGAACACATGAACAGCCCTCCAAAGTCGTAATTGCGAGTGGGAGATTGGGAAATTTTGATGATACCCAAGTTGCCAAGTTGTGATGTTTACATGACGTTTCAGGGCGGCAGAAATGGCGAACAGCATGGAAACAGTGTCAACAAGTCAAAGACTATATATTGTGTTATTTTGTTCCCCGTGTCTATCATTTACTTTTAGTAGTTGCACATTTTAGTATCTGCATCTATTATCTGCAGCAAGCAAGCAAACTTTGAACTATAAAGCAGCCAGGCCAGTATACTAACACTGATAACAACGTTATTTTATAACACGAGTTGCATCATAAATGTATAAACATGGCGGCAAAAGTCAATTGAAAATAAATTATAATAAATTATAAATAAATTATTTTATTAAATAAAAAAAATTGATCACAAGTGTAACATGGCATTAATGTTAAATGCTGTTCATGTAGAGTGACTAAGATTAAATACAAAATCTAATTTAAAAAATAAAATAATATATAAAGATATGAATAAAATTCTCCCAGCATTATTTTAATGCTGGGAGAATTTTATTCATATCTTCCATCTAATCCACCTTTTTTGTAGCTTCTATGTTTCCACTTTACGACCTCAAAGCACACGAAAACAACAAAGTCAGTCATTTTCTGTTTGTGTTTTTCCTTCTTTCATGATATTCATACTCGATTTGGTTGCTGTTTTATTTTGTAGGTTCGCTTATCATGTTTCATTTCTAGTTTAACTTCCTGCGTCTGTCTGTTTTCCCGCCTCAGTGATTGGCTGCTCCTCCCTGATCAGTTTCACCTGCTCCTCATCAGCCTGCTGTCACCTGTCCCTCCTTATAGCCCTGCTCTCCTCCTGTGTTCAGTCTTTGTGCTCCTCTTTGCTTTTGTCTGTCCGTGTTGGTCACTTGTGATCCTTGTTGGGTTCCCTGTTTGTGCCTCTGGTTCCAGTCCCATTCTTTTCTCAGTTCAGATAATTGTTTTTTCTGTGCACTGTTTTACCTCCGTCAGCTCCCTAGTTTTGTCGCTTGTTTTTGTCTTTTGTTTGCTATCTGCTTGGTTTCTACCTCTGCCTGCCTAGTGTTCTGCATTTAAGTCCTCCTTTGAACCTTAAAACGTGACGCTGGCTGTGTCCACATGTGCACTAATATTCCACTCTTCCAAATATTACAGTATAATGAATTTGATGCAGGTCATGTAAACAGCATATTCCCTTTAGATATTTGGAATTAGGCCTTTTTTTTCAAGACATTTGGGACTGTATTGACAGAGAAGCTACTGCTACAGTTTTCTATATACTAAACTGAACTCATTTACCAATGTAGTTACAACTGAGGCACCTTAAGTTTGTCTATAGCGATTTATTAGATTGGTTAATGCCCTTCTTATTGTAGCTACCAAGATTTGTGTACACCTGTATGTTTGGATTGTGAGTTACATTCTGAGCTTCATTGTATCCAAAAATCTCTAAACTAAGTCGAAAATTCCAAATACATTTAAAATTACTCTCCCATTTTGGGAGTACTTGAGAAATAAAGATCCCCAAAAGACAGTTGTGTGTCTGGTTTCATTAGATTTTCACCCAGCCACGTGTGACGTAAAAAGATACCACAACCCATTATCATAATGAAAAATGAGACAAGATTGAACAATAATGGAATAACTACAAATCAAAGTACTCAACATCACTGTTAACCCTTTGAAACGTGGGCAAACAGGCCTGATTTCTCTGGAAAACATGAAAAGATGGCAATGAGCAATTTAAGAAAAAAAATTACCCCGCAATTAGCAAAAAAAAGAAAAGGAAAGAAAAAAAGAACAAACAAAAAATGTGAAAGTAAAATTAAAAAATGTATAAACGGAAATTATCTAAAAAATGTGCCTGAAATAATTTTGAATATATATTTATGATCATTATAAATATTCTTTAGTTGTAGAAATCTTTCCCTAGCCTTTTAAAAACAATTGTTCTAAATTCACTTGCAAATTACGTGACATTTCTTGCCCCGTTGCTCATCACCTTTCCTCCATGTATCCGAAAGGAACCAAACCATTTGTTTAGGCTTCAAAGGTTTAAATGCTTGTAAAAGGCATCTAAATGCAGCACATGAAAAGTGATGTTGATCCTGGTTTCAAAGGGTTAATTTATGCTTTATAGTTTCAGCATCGTCCTGAGCTCAGATGTGCACATGTACCAAACTATAACCAAAGACAAAGACATCCGTGCAAACTAGCACATATTCTAACATGCAGATGAACAAATGCCGGATCTCAGATGTACAGATCTCTATTCCAATGTGTACGTACACACACAGACCGATTACACAAGCATAAACACAACCAACCCAAAGATAAATACAAATACACACACCACACACAGATGAGAACGTCCTCTGATGTTCATGTATATGTTTAAAACGTGCACACACACACACACACACACACACAAACACACAGTGAGTCGGGGCTGTTGGCCGTGCTGATGCGAGGACAGATCTTTCCTCCACACTGAGCCGGGATGCTGCAGCGGTCTGCGGCTGACGGCTCGGAGATTTAAGGCTCGCTGCTGCACTCAGCTGCCTGCACAGGATTTTCTAATTAGAGTTGGTGACTTGGCTTCAGCTTCGCCTCGCAATAAATCACCGAGCCTCTCAGGTGCATTCCCCCCAGCCCTGCTCAGTGGCATTTCACTATCAGCACACTGATTGAGTTCCCCTGATATTTTCGTGCAGGAGTGGAGGAAAATGGAAGCGGTGTGTATGTGTGTGTGCGTGTGGGAGGGCGAGCATCCTCAGCACATGACTCAGCCAAACAGGTTTGTTAGAAGACATAAGAGGGTGGCAGTGTGTTAAAAATGTGCACCATATGTGTCACAAATCATAAACTGATAACTCCTTCTGCTCCGGGCCGCACGATGACTGCCAGCCATATTGTAAGTAGAACAGGGTGAATAAAAGTGGCAGCTTTATTGTTTGTTTATTCTGCTTGAGTAAGGCTTCTGCACATTTAATTCCCTTAACACCTTATTGCAAAGATTTGGAGGCCAATGTTTATCCAATTTTTTCCCTGTTTTTTTTTCCCTCTGTTGTGCAGAATTAAAGTTTGGTCATGCAGAACAAAGCCAATTCAATTTCTTAACCAAAACTTTAGCAATCTCAGTGCTTTCTTAAGGAAATGGAGGCTGATATTCAGTTGAGAATTCACTTAAATTCAGAGGAAATTGAGTTAGAAAAGAGATTAGCTTTGCATTTTTATATTTGTGTCTATATAATACTTGCGTTGTCTTTAGGTTCATGATTCCTTCTTAATGTGGCTGCTTTGCAAAGTGTTGGGGAGAGAATCTGTATTTCAAGTAAAAAATTTTTTTTTCAGCTAATATGGAACTTCAGTCGAGGTTGCCAAATCACAAATCAGGTCTCAGTATCCATATTATGTTACTGTAGGACACGTCTGCACTTCACTATTTATGTCTAGTGACAACATTCAGCGCCATCGCAGGATTTAGAGTGTCCTTTGAGTACAGCCAGGAGCTAAACGATGCCAAAAGCTGCGTCTTGCGGCTGTATGGTATGCCGCTGGATGTTGTCGGCTGAGAACGCAGCTGGACAGAAGTGTTCTTGATGTTATGATACAGATCCTGTACAGTTCCTCTGTCAGGAGGGAGGAGGACCACATGGTGTTGGGAGTCTAACCCCAAATTGCACAATTGCATTTTGCTTATTATATCTATTATTATGTTTTTATTGTTTGAGTGAGTGTGAGCAGCAGACTGTCTATCTAGTAGACCACCAGTCAGCACCTGCCATGGCAGCATGATACGCAGATGGTCCACATAATACGCCGCTGGACGACGTCGAGTTGAAGCACTGCCAGTAACAATGACATATGAAGAGCATGGAGGTCCCTGTTGGGCGGGTAGGAGGGGCGGTGGATGGAGCCAACAAACCCCCGACTTTCATGCTGGAGTCTGCTGTTCACACCCATCTGATTGTGATGTTTTGGGTTTTTTACTTACTCCTTCCCATGTGCCCTTTTTGCCTCATCCTAACCGTCTGTGCCAACATGTGTATTTGTTGATGTCTCGGCATTTAATTCCTCTCACTGCCAGAGGGGGGAGACAAAAATCAACATGGCAGCTTTAATTTGTCGTTCTCAGCAAACAAACTGGAGGCAGTTGTTTATTTAACAGGGATTTTTTTGTGTGTTATTAAAACAGCAGTGTATCTCTGTACACACAACCTGTAAGGATCAAATCATTGTTGTTTTTGTTGACTATAATAAAAACAGAATATTACCAGAGTCATCCATTAGGAAAATGTAAACTGAAACAAAAGGAAGAAGGATTGGAGATGTGGTAGAAAAAAAATTCAAAAAAATAAATATACTTTTAAAAAGCTGCACAATGCAGTTAAAATGTGACCGGTGTATCTGGGGTTAATCTTTTGTGTCATTCAGACCTCCATCATCATCTGTCATCTGTTGTTGCTTTTAAACAATTTGCGGAGCTTTTAGAGCTCCTCTGAGCTATTAAAGCCTTCTCGCGGAGAAATATCGCTCACTTAAAGCCCATCTCACATTTAAATTTTGGGTTAACAAAGTGAGAGGCTCAGACAAAAAGCACATTTGGCCTCGAACAGCTTTTTGTGATGGACCAACACTGGAAAGAGCTTTTTAAGTCATTAGCGTTTATCATCAGAGCACAGATACTGTATGTATGGCTCATTTTTACCTGCATCTGAATGCACAGAGACAAAAAAAACTCTGATTTAAACATTTAGGAGAAAGCTATGAATGGACATGCTATGGTATATACAGTGTGAGATGTAATTTTACTGACAGTCATTAATTTGGTTTGTGATGGTCTCTGAATCGACCTGCCTGAGGAGTTTAAACTGTCAGTGAATCACCGTCGTCCGTTTAATCACTTCTTTAATCTGATTTTATAGACTAATGTTCATGTGAAGTCTTCATCTCTGCGTTTTATGATTGATTTGATTCTAACTGCGTAGTATTTTGTTTTTATTAATCTGTCTGATGTGGTATTATGTTCATGTCGAAAAACTTCTAAACCTAGTTGTAAATGTGCTTCATACATATAATATCTCATATTTTCCTGGAACAAGTCACCAAAAGAGAATGTTAGTGTTATTTTGGTAAATCTAGTAAAATTAATGACTTAACCCTTTGAAAACTGGCTTGATTTCTTTCAAAAACATGAAAAGAAGGCAATAAAATGAAAGAAAAAACAAACAAACAAAAAATTAGTAAAAACAAACAAACAAAATAAAATAAAAAAAAAAACATTTGAAAAAGTGCTTTAAAACTATATTATAACTCTATAACATCATTTTAAATATGTAATTGTAAATAGAGTTTTTCCCTAACCATTATTTTTCTGCTTTTTTTTGCTGATGTTTTTCTATATCTAACAATGTCTTTCAATCTGTGGAGCGATTCTTACTATGTTGCGTCTCCTTTTTTTTTTTACCCCGTGTTTTTGACAGAAATTGCACCATTTTGCTACAAATTGTGAAAGGCACCTGAAAGCAGCACAAGAAAAGTGATGTTGCTGCAGGTTTCTAAGGATTGAAGTTGACATGAAGTAAATGTAACCGTAATCTTCCTCTAAACGTCTATATTGTTCTGTATCCTGTATTTTTGAAAGAAAGAACTTTCAAAAATGTTTCATTCAGCAGAGTTTTGCTGAATAGTCCAATAGCAACATTCATCTCTGGTGATTGCAAATCAAGTGGGCATATTCATGCAGGCCTTTGTGTGCAGGTTTATTTCTGCTGCGCTGTAGAAACACAGAAAGACATTTTTTCACCTTGGAAAATTGTAGCCGAAATTCTTACATTTTTATGTCTTCCAGTGTAAAAGTGTATCCTGTAAACAACGTCCAAACCACAGGTACACAGGCCGTGCCTCAATGGAGAGAGGGACTATTACTATGATTAACAGACCAAACACGAGTCTCTGGTTGGTAAAATGTTTGTGTTTCTGTTTCCATCGTCAGTCTTAATTAAGGTTCAGTGACTGGACACCTCATGCTGCACAGCACAGGTCTGTAATCTCATTTTGGGCTGAAACAACCTCCCTGCTGAATGCAAAGCCCGAAGAAATCATATTAATGTTGTGTGACATGGTTATTACCTGCTGTGTGTGTGTGTGTGTGAGTGCTGCGGCAGAGCTGCACTGCAGACGAGGCCAAAATGTAGAATGACCAGAGAGCTCCTGCCGCTGCCAAATATCAGCGTAACTGAAAAATGACCGCTTTCACAAGTAATTTACTCTCCTGATGGTGACACGATTGAATTGCACTTACAATGTCTTTGTAAAGATAAGTAAAGTGTGGCGGGAGAGAGAGAGAGAGAGAGAGAGGAGGAGATGGAGCTTTTATCAGCATTCACACACTTATGCACACACTCTCGTGTACTCTACTGATGACTAAAACTCTTGTGTAATGGCGTGAATGATAAGTGGATGTGCAGAGGGTCACACTGCGGAGTGAGACTCTGAAACCTCCTCTGTTTAACTTTAACTGATCTCAGCACAGCAGCTGAAGGATGGATGGATCTGATTGGCTGATTTCAGGGCAGACTGTTTATTAACATTATTGGATTTGCATTATCTTTGCAATATGTGTCTGTAGTGAAGCCTGGAGCTATTTCTCTGATTCTGCATGTCTATGAAGCGTGTCACACCTCAGTCCCATCCTGCCTTTCACCTCACACTGCAGGCACCGAGACCAACCTCTTCATTTCCTCGACCCAAAACCCCATTTTTATCCAAACCACCCTAAAGTGCCGTGTCAGTGTGAAGTGAATGGAAGTGAAACCCAAGCAGAGTCAGAATTCAGGCCTCATAAACCAGCTGTGAATTTAAAGCCTTTTAAAGTCTGGAAGTCAGTTTGAATGAAATTAAATCAATGAGGAACTTTACTGATCATTTCAGTTTCTCAGTCACTGGGCGGGTTTCCATTACAGACTTCCGCAAAGCTTAAGCGATATTTTCAAAATGTCAATAAAACACAATTTAGAAATGACTGTGTTTCCACTGAGTGATGTTGTGACTTCTCCTCTGGTGATAACATCCCAGTAACCATGGCGATGGATGTTCAAAACATCAGCAGCTTTATTTCTATTGCAGCCACCAAACTAGCCGTCATTATTTCCAATCCAGCAGCCACATATGAGGGATTTCTGGGAGATGTAGTCCATGATTTCACAGAAGATTTGTGGATTCAAAACTTCCGGATGATCCTCTCAACTTTCTCAGAGTTACGTGATGCAATAACAGCTCTTGTAGCTCCTGCTGCATCATGAGGGAGCCAGTTCCTACTGACAAGCACATAGACACAGCATCATGTGACCTCACAGCATCATGTGACCAAGAAAAGACTAAAAAGTGTTTCCATCGCAGTTTTGTGAAATATGGTGTCTTTGAATCATCTGAAATACCATCACATGCAAGCGTAAAAACTTTTTTTTATGTTTTATTTTTTTGAAACTTAAGTGTTTCCAACGGGCTTATTTTTTACTTTCAGTTTCAGTTTTGCGCAATTTGAGGGTTAATGGAAACAGCTATTTTTTACCCTGTTTTTTAGACGTGCTACTGTTACTTTTACTAGCGGTGTAGAAAACTATTAAAAGATATAATGATAGATAGGTAGATATAGATAGATATAGCTATAGATATAATGAGTGTGTTTGTTGCTTGCTACCTGGTGGCTAACAGGGATCCAAATAAATAATTCAGTTTATAAATATAATCTTTGATTTCCCTGCCCAAAGCTGAAAAAAAAACTACTTCAACATTCCTTTTTTCTGCTTTTTCGTTTCTTCCTTTTTTGTTCACATAAACGTCCTAAAATAATGGCCTGACTGAGAAATCAATCTGTGACCAAACTGTCACAGCTGACCTTTTTTAAAACGGCGTCCAGCCTGGTTTTGGCAGCGCGGTGGAGACGAGGCCCGACGCTGCTCGGTTCATTGAGTCAGCAGTTCTGGACGTGAAGGACACTAACTCAAAAGCTTTGACTCCTGGCTAATGGTATGGATCTACCCTGATCAATCCAATGTATTACTGCAACAGGAGCAGGACGGGGGGGTGAGGGGGGGTCCCAGGAGGATCACAGGGAACATCTCATCAGGAGGGGGAGGGGAACGTGGTCGTCCCAGTGCAGAACACAGAGAGTCGGAAGGAAACACATAAAGCTGCTGCTGGTTAAACTGGTGGATTTGATATTACATGATGCACCATTAAAAAACTGTTCAGAGAAGAATTATTCATTCATATTCTCCCTCACTTACAATAATTTTTACAACAAAGATGAAAAAGATACAAAAAATGGCTTGATTTCTTTCAAAAACATGGGATTAAAAGGCAATGAGCAATGAAAGAACAAAAATATTCAGAAATTGGCCTAAAAATGCAAAGAGAAAAAAAAGGGAATGGCTCAAAAGAAGGAAATTTGTAAACTAATTTTGAATATGTAATTAAGTTTTCTCCTCGCTTTTTTCCCAAAGACATTGTTCCCTAGCTTTTTAAAACTAATTTTCTAAAACTACAAATTTCTTGAAATTTGTGTAACATTTCTTATCAGGTTGCTCATTTTTATTATGACTTTGCAAGAAATTATATCAGTTCGGACTATATTTAAAGGTCTAAATACTTATGAAAAACATCTTAAAGCATCACAAGAAGAGTGATATCAATCCATGTTTCTGAGGGTTAAAGGAACAAATTTTACAACCATTACATTATTCTACATATATTACTGAATTGGAATTTTTCATACATATCATACAGAGCAAACAATTCGAAAAATATCCTTAAGGATATACAACATGCTTTTATTTCTAATATTAAACAGAGTTGTAATTGTTATACAGACTGATTGGAGGCAGATTTTTGGTGCACTGGAATATACAGTAATGCTGAACATTGGCAAAGGCTTGTCTTTGTCCCTTTTTTGCTGCATTACGACTCTGCACCAAAAGTCACAGTCAAGTGCAACAACAAGCCTTCAAACTGTAAACTAATGTGCATCGACAAGAAATCAACAATCGCATCTTACTGAACAAATACGGAGGATGACTCGCGGCGATTCTTTTCAGAAGAGACAAACAGAAGACTCCCTCACAGAGGAACTGTAATGCGTTTTGAAGGCTGTGAGTAAGTTGATGGGATCGTTGCAAAGGCACAAAGCTTCTGGAGAGAAGCCTGCGAGCGAAACAAAGCCGCCGGCTCCCAAAGAATCAAAGTTGCCATGCTGTGACAACCCGGAGAAGGAAAAGTCAAAACGAATTCCCCACGCTGTGATTGACCCTCTCGCTTGAAAAACTCGTCAACTTTTGCTATCGTGACGTTCTGAAAACACGGATCAGACGTGCCGGGGAAAAGACGTCTAATCGCTCACCAAGAGAAGAAAGGAAAATGAAAAAATGTAAGAGACAGAGCAAAGATGGTTTGATTTATGAAGTTTGATGGAGCTTATCAGTGGCAGGCAAACAGTGAGGAGACATCAAGTTGACAAAGTAAAACTCAAACTGGGAGTCATTCTGGGGCCGATTGACAGTTAATTCCCTTAAGCTTTTTTGGAGTTCTGAAAGTTTGGGACCGTGCATGAAATCTCAAAGTGAGACTGAGCATCATTTTTGCATTTTTGTGTTTTATTTTCGACAGCTGAACTCATTAGTTTCAGAACAGCATCACTCAACGAACTGCTGCGGTCCCGATGCTCACAGCGAACAGTGAGCAGGATCTCACTGCACCAGGGAGGCACTTAATCTGGGTCACCAGAGACCAGGGAACTTTACCCTCTGAAATATGGGCAAATTGGCCTGATTTCTTTCAAAACCATGGAAAGATGGTAATGAGGCACTTAAGAGAAGAAAAAGGACCTAGAAATTAGCAATAAATTGAAAATATTTTTAAAACAAACAAATAAAAACAAACAAAAAACAAACAAATATGAAATAAAAATAAACAAAACCCAGGGAAATGACTTGGAAAAAAACTTCCTACAATTATTATTATTCTGTAAAATGATTTAAACTTGCTGGTTGGTTACTTGTGAAAGGTGCCTAACTGCAGCACAAGGAAAGCAATGTCAGTACATGTTTCAAAGGGTTAATAACGACTGCTGGTTTGTTGCTGGAACATGTGTCTTGACTTTAAATGAGTGTGACGTGCATATTGAGGCAAGAGGATTCAATATCAGGAATACTGATGATTGAATGACTGGATGACAGTGAAGATGATGTCACCTATGATCAGATAGTATAGATATGAGCTTTTTTTTAGGCGTAAGTTTACGTTTGAAAATAACTGCAACAGCTAACACGAACAAATGTTTCCACAAATGCTTTATTTACACATAACAGAGGGAAAAAAAGAAGACATTATTGTGTTGAATTGCATTGGATGATGTCACCTTAAACAGTTTTTTTATGGATCATCATGGATCGTCTTATTCCAAAGTCATCAAACACGGCTACTTCTACAGTGATTTCTGCGTAAAAAAGTCACATTTTACGGCAGTATGATACGCCGCCAGTCAGCGTCAATTAAGAACGCAGCATGACGGAACCTGACACGTCAAAATGATACGTCGCTGGATGTCGTGAGGTTTAAACACTGCAATAATTATAGTAATATAAGGAACGTGAGGACGGGTTGGGACAGGCGGTGGATTGGTCCAACAAACCCTGGACTTTCATACAGGAGTACAGCGTTTGCTTCCCGTCTAAATGTGATGTTTTTTTCTACACCTCACCACGTGCCTCCTTCCCCCGATCCTAACCATCTGTGCCAGTATGTGTTTGTTGACATCTCGGCGTTGGTTGACATGTGCTTGTGTTGTCTAAACGTAACCTCGTGCAGCGTCGTCACACCATGTGCTTGTGCTGACATCACAGTAGGGTATCCCAAAACGTAAAGAGCAATCGCAGAAGGATACTGAAAACTTATGACGATGCAGCACCTCACTAAAAAATGACAACCCGTTTTGTTGTTTGTAGGTGTTGAACAGAGGAGTCACACCACCCCCTCCACCTGCTGACGAGAAACTCAGCTCATATACATTTAATCTGAATTATGTCATAAAAAGTACAAATGTGTGTTTTTCATAAACAAACAGGGCGATCATTTTATTGTGGCAGCTGTGCTGTATATGCAGCCTGTTTTAGTGGAAAACGGTGCACGTAAACACAAGTTCATAACTCCCGGAGAACCTTTGACATAATTGCTTTTTTAAATTTGAAAATCTATGCTATTAATTCAAGATGAAGGAAATGTCCTACATAGATCCGTTCGTATCCTTTGACCTCAGTGTGCTTCAGTGTGTTTGCAGGCATTTCTGTCAACCGCAGATCATGTTAGCTGCAGGAAATGTATTCTTTACTTTGTTCTACGTCTCTTTGCTGTCACTGCTGTGTTTGCAGCGTCCGACCCCCCCCCACCATCAGTGTCACGGCCTGTTCAAAGCTCCCCAGGGGCCGACCTCAGAAGAATTTATAGGATCTTATCCTAAAGCATTGATTTTGTTGACACAGTCAATGCCATGAAACTTTAAAATATTAAAATAAATCTGCATTATGCTAAGGTCTGGTGTCTTTATCGACTGAACACAGAAACACTATTCGAGGCAGAATATAGCGTGCAGTCGGGACACCGCTTCACACCTTCATTTTCACTTCAATTCAGTTTGCTTCAGTGGCATTAAAATGCAGAACAGTGCTGCCAAAGAATCAAGACAAAAGATCAATTTTTTTTGCATGAAATCCCTTTTCTATATCTCTTTTGCCGTCCTTTTCTATCTCTTACACTCAAACACACACATTTTCTCTACACACACACACACTCTCTCTATCTCCCAGGTCACACGACTGGTCCCCGGAGAGGCGTCTGTCATTGCCTGACATTGTATCGTATTGTTATTCAGCTCCACGTTCTGTTCGCATGACAAGATATTCTGGCCCTGATGGAGCTGCGTCGTATCCACTGTGGCTCATTTTACGATCGTCTGCGAGCGCAGCAGGGATGCTGGTCTGCAGGAGAGCCATCTGTTTTTATGGAGACGAGCTGTGGGAGCAGTGAGGGGTCTCACAGAATCTGAGAAAGCACAAACGTTTCCACAAAAAATGCAAAAATTTAAGAGCAAACTTGTACATTTTGGAAAAAGATAGATGTCAGCAGCATAATTTTTAATTGCATCAGACAAAGTAATAACGATAAGGAACCGCTCAGAGAGAAACTACATGAAGGCCTAAACCGTGCGTTTTATTTTAGAACAAGATCCAACTGCAGACAAACAAATTCAGCACACATCACAAAATAAAGCATTGTTTTTCACAGTACAGTACATTCACAGTACAGTCAACTCTGGTGACCTGAAACATACAGAAGAACTTGAAGCAAAACACTCTTAACCCTGTCAAACTGGGGCAAATTGACTTTAATTCTGTCAAAAAAAAAAGTACCCCCCAAAATAAGTAAGAAATTGATAACAAAAAGTACAAGCCTTAAGATTTGAAAAAAGGGGAAAAAAACAGAAAAATCAAAGTAAAAAACAACAACAAAAAAAAAACAAACAGAAAAATGCTTACAAACAATAATAATTCTCAATAAGTAATTCTGTGAAACAATTTGAAATATCGATATAATATTTTTCTATGGAAAAGAAAGTATTTTTTTGTATTTTCAGATTTTCAGTTTCATGTTCTTATCCTCTTTTTTTTTTTTTTTTTACATATTTTTTGCTAATTATTACTTTTTCGTTGCTCTTTGCCAGTCAAGGTTTTAAAGGGCTAAAAAAAGTAGAGATGTGGGTTTCCAGAATAACGCAGCCCCACCCGCCCCCCATCACCCAGTATGATCCTCCAGTCCAACCTGCCAAACACAATGATGGTGCTCTTCTGCTGCCATCATTGAATCCATCCTCACCTCCTCCATCACTATCTGGTCCCCTGCTGCCACCACCAAGGACAAGGGCAGACTGCAGGCTATCATTCACCCTGCGGAGAAGGTGATTGGCTGCAATCTGCCATCCCCCCAGGGCCCGCACACCTCCAGGGCCCTGAGGCGGGCAGTAAGATCTGGCCAACCTCTCCCAGCCTGGATACAAAGTTTGTGTAGCACTCCCTTCTGGCAGGAGGCTGCAGTCCATCAGGACCAAAACCTCACGCTGCAAAAACTCTTCCCATCTGCTGCTGGCCTCATCAGCAATATATTATAGCAATCCTGCCATGATCGTTTATTTTTAACAGTTACACACTAAAGATTTTTTAAGTAGTATATTTTAATTTTGGTTTCTACTCCATTTTGTCCTCTCTTTGCACCGAAAAAAAAATACTTTGCAAAACAAAAAAAGTTTTGCAGGTATTCAATCATAAACCAAGTGTGTGAGTGAACTGCTGTAACAAATGTAATTTCCTATCTATCTATCTATCTATCTATCTATCTATCTATCTATCTATCTATCTGTCTATCTATCACTGGAGATAACGTATGCACCAAAAATTCAAGAAAATGTCTGAACTCAAACTTGTGAAAAATGTAACCAAAAACAAATTTAAATTTTTGTCTAGGTAATTAACAGAAGTGGAGCAGTAATACAAACCGTTGTGAGCACAAAGGTTTATTTGTTCTTTTCTAAAAGTTGCAGACACCTGAGGGAAAACTCCATGAAAGGCCCAGAGCTCATTAAGGCCCGTTTGCAATATTCAGGAACCAGCAAACAAATTAGCAACTCAGCCGCAGAATAATGAGAGCAAAACACAATTTATAACTTCGCATGCAAGTCTGCGCTCATGAGTGTGATGGAGAGTTTTCTGAATCCTTTTCCTCATGCAGACTTGCTCCAAAGTTTAGCAGCTTGATGGCAGACTTGAAGAATGAGCGTGAGGATAATGAAGAGTCTGTCACAGCGTAAAACACAGAGGACGCTTGTACGAAACGTGACGATCAGAGAGAACGGAGCCGCTGTTAAGCTCTTCCCACTTCACATCATTAACATGCTGTCTGCTGTCTGTGTGCTTATCAGCATGTCAGACAACAGCCGAGGGGGGTGTGGGGTGAACCAGGGGCCAGAGCTGCAGAGGTCAGCTGGTTACTCGCGTCACTTTCCATTACGGAAATCTTTAAACGGTGCAGCAGCTTCGACGAGACGCACCGCTGCTGCAGAACCGACAGATTGAAGCAGCGATGGCAGGGAGTGTTCAGTATTTTATTTCATTACATTTAACTTTCCTCTCGTATGAAATGTTCAGGATGGAGGCTTTTTCTGAGGAACCAAAGGAGAAATCTGTTACAAATACAGAGTGTGGTTACAAAAAAAGAATAGAAATGCTTACAGTAGGCCAGTTTCCTTTATAGATTTGCACAAAACTGAAGCACTTTTGAACGAAATGTCAAGAAAAGACAATTGTGAGATGACTGTGTTTCCATTGAGTGATGTTGTGCAACTTCTCCTCTGGTGAAAACATTCATAATGGAAAGGCGAGCGCCTTATATGTTGGAGCGGCCAGGTATGAGGGATTCCTGGGAGCTGATAGTCCACGATCTCACAGAGGAATTGTGGATTCAAAACTTCTGGATGATCAACTTCACGCTCAACTTTCTCAGAGTTATGTGATGCAATAACAGCTCTTGTAGCTCCTGCTGCATCATGAGGGAGCCAGTTCCTACTGACAAGCACATAGACACAGCATCATGTGACCTAGAAAAGACTAGTGTTTACATTGCTGGTTTGTGAAAAATGTCATTTTAGACTTGACTTAAATACCACCTCATGTGAGCATAACAACTTTTGAGCAATAAATGGGAGTTGTTTTGTTTTTTAAATTGACGTGTTTCCATTAGATATATATATATATATATATATATATAATATTTTTATATAGATAATATTTTATTTTCAAAGTTTCTGGAAACCTGTTTTGTGAAACATGGACATGACAGAGAAAGAATGAAAGAAAGAAAGAAAAGAAGATGTTGTTTCTGGTTTTAACACAAACTAAACACAAACTATAACACAAATTATACAGATTTTCACCTATTCTTTCAAATGTTTGGACCATGTGTTAAGTTGTGAAGTGTTTTTATTGAGGTTTTAAAGGGTTAAACTTACAATTAATGTCATGCATTACCTCATATCACCTCAAGGCATTTTGACAGCAATCAGAATTAAATCTTTAATATTAACATTCATAATACTTAATAAAACTCTTAAGCAGCTTGATTTTACATCCTTCCTATGCTTCACGATGGCTCAGAAATCATAAGGGACCTTTTCCGGCTGATGCAGAGCGGAGAGCATTAAATGTGCATTAAGACATGAAACTTGTTTCAGAGTGGTGTGTGTTACTGATACACTCCTGTGTTTGTGGCACCGACACACTCTCCTGCAGAGTTGTTGTACTCTGTGAATCCGACAGCAGTGTGCGACTTTGTCAGGGGAGATTTCTCTCCCAAAGAACATAATCCCTCTGTGGCATGAACACCTCCTCGTGTGACTTTCTTGAGCACACTTCTTCAATCACATGTGTGTGCATGTGCGTAATCCTTTCAGCAATTTAGTCATGTATGACTGCAGTCATGAGAAAACACACGCCTGCGACTCCCGTCATAGGCGCTGCAGAAACGCTCCGCCACAGCGAGTCTCTTTTTTCTCAGCTTTGTGATGCATGTTCCTGGATCTGCATAATCCGTCCGCTGGATCGTGCTATCAGATCCAAGTTCTTAAACACACTGAGGATTCAGCGCTGTCACTCAGCTGCGGCGGCGGCGGCTCTGTGGAGCAGCTAGTTAGCTCAGAGCTCTGACTTCCTAATAAACTGTTTCATTCTGTGTCACTGTCACGAAGGCTCACGGCTGAAAGCAAGCAGCTCCTGACAGCTACAGCCAGAGTACAGTACGCAACAACAACTTCCAAATCCTAACACTGAAAAGATGCACCAGAAACGTTTCAACTGTTTGAGTTTGAGGAAAGGTACCTGTCACCCTCTCTGGAAGTAAACACACTAAATCTATTTCCAATCTTTTTAAAGGAATCTTTTCTTGGTGTATATGATGTTTTTAAGATATTTATATCAGAGTGTGAGACTGTAGACAGCCAGCAAATTCTCAACACAACTCATTACATGTTGCCGCATTGCAGTTGACTTCCACGTCTACATATGACACTCTTGGTATCCTTCTACGTCTGTTGTTGATGTTCCAGGATGCCGCTACTGTTTGATGTCAACACAAGCACATCATAGGATTATTCTGCACCTGGTTATGTTTAGGCAACAACAGAACATGGCAACCGATGCTGCTGCCACAGATGGTTAGGATGTGGCTCCCAAATGAAAATCCAGTGTTTGTTGGACCCATCCACTGGCCCTCTAGGGACTTTCATGCTCCTGGTATCACATTGTTACTGGCAGTGTTTACGCCATCCAGCGGCGTATCATGTGGACCTGACAGGGTTTTGTCCGGTGGTATTTGCAGCTGAAGCCAACTGTTTGCGTATCATGCTGCCGTGGCAGGTGCCATCCGGACGTCCGGCACCACATAATGATAATGCTAACATTTCTGTCTTACTGCATTCTCAACTGATGCCATGCAGTGGTGTAACATGCAGACGTGAAAGGTGCCTTTTGTCGTCAGGAGCTTACGCCAAAAGCACTGTCAAAGGACAGTTTTAGCCAAATTTGGAATGAGACAAGCTGCATGGAGACCACTTCTGCTCCTATACTTTATGAACTGTATGGATTGAATTTTCTCAACCAGGTTGGAAAAAAACCTTCTTTTTCAGTTTCAACATGTGATAATTAAGTTTAAGTGGCTTGAGTATTACTGAGATTAATGTATAGGCCTTTTTTCCTTTTATTTGTGTTTTGTTTTTACATGTTTGAAATAAAGATTACTTAATTAATTCATTCATCCCATCAGATTTGACACTTTACAGAAGCTGAAACCACTTTACACAGGTCAAAAAAAGTTACATCAGATCGCATCGCTCTTTTCAGATCACCTTTTTCTAACATCCACGTAAACAGTTAAGTTAGAATCTCTAATCGGAAAGATTTCTATCAAGTGTAATAAAATATTGTCCATGCAAACACAGCTGATTCGGTAATGTCTCCTAGTTCTCACTGTAGTAGATAATACACTACAGGCTTTGTATTGATTACATGTATATTGTACTGCATCTAACTGCTTTATTTACAGCTTCATTTTGTGTATAAGTACTTTTTGCATCTTGAACAGAAACATATCTGCATCATGGATGCAGGACAGATGCAGTTGTGCTCTGTAACGCCTCCCGGTTGCATTACCTCAACTGAAGTGATACTGACCTGAAATGTTCTCGACTCGGCAGCCTGCAGCGAGCCAGCAGACTGAACACTAGCAGCCCAACTATTGTGATGTATGAAATGTAACACCACATATAATCTTATCTCCTGACTCGCAGCTCGGCAGCCTGCAAAGTCACAGCCAACCAGTGCGGCGTTTGAGCGTATTTTCTGCCGCTGCGCCTCGCGGCTGCTCGGCCCCGCTGTGTCACTGCGAGCGCATGACATTGGGGACGAGTGTTTTGGCACCGAGTCACAGGGGGAATCCTCTCCTTTCTCCTCTCGACCACCCCCTTCAGAGGAGAGTCGTCTGCCACCCAGTCCCCATTGACAGCACCAGAGGCGGCGGCTCTGCCAATCTATTTATAGGCCCTATCCCATCCACGGCTGCTGCCATGGCCAATCTGTGTGACTGCGGCCCGGCGGCGGCGGATTTAGCTGTGTTTTCCTGATGGGATTAGCAGTGACATCACATTTGGAATCCCTCGAAGCAGCCAGGCGGGCCCTTTTTGCTTCTCCTCCTCCTTCTCCCCGCACACTGACGCTCGCCGTGTACGATCCGTTGAGAGGACGCCATCTGCTCCCCGCACACTCATGGAGCGAGGCCCATTAATAATGAACTAACTGTAGCTACACCGTGCGTAACAGCAGATGACGCCGCGGCTCGTACGGCTGGCAGAGAATTCGGTGGTGTTTTGACACACATTCAGAGGACCCACAGGCTTTTTTTTCGGAGGTACCTCGTTTGCATTTCAAAGTCACTTCTGCGGCGTGTGATCATTTGAGCTCCAGTAACCAAACAGGACAAACGTCGATGTTGTCGAGCTAATTGATTCTCGCGCCATTAATCAGTGTCATATTTGCCTCGGCTTCTCTTACTCGGTGGTGTTGGGGAACAATCCACCCTGATGTTGTAAGGAGCGGGATCCCCCTGAGTCCAAACTGTCATGTCTCAGCCGCCTTCATTAGCTCTGCCCTTTCACCGCTTTCATCCATCACGACTCGATGACCAGCTTCACGACTCTTTTTGTTAGTCATGATGAACTCCTTCGTAAATAGGTTTTAAAGGCAAACCCAAGTGATGAATCAGCTCCTGCTGCGCTGTGCAGTCTTCCCACTAATATCTCTGTGGATGTGCAGTCACGACTTCATGAGTTTGTCTCGTAGTAAAAGCTCGTCATTTGTGTTGCTGGTTGGGAAGGCCTCACGAGTCTCTTTTTATCTCACATGTGCTAAAAAATCACTAATCATGTGAACTTGGGCAAATTTGACAACACATGGCCCCAAAAAAGCAAGACATTAATGAAAAGCCATGAGAAAATTACCTTAAAATAAGTAATAAAAAAAAAAAAAATAATAATAATAAAGTAAAAAAACAAAACAAAAAAAAACAAGCAAGTAAATGACCTGAAATGACAAAATGTTATTAGTATATATCTTTTTTCTTTCTTTTTTTATTACCTAGTCTGGCAAAAGAGCCTATCTATGCAGCTCCATATATGTGCAATCTTATGCAGAAAACTTTTCAAAAAGAAAAACATTTCAAAACATGTCATCTTCTACATGCTTGTGTCAGTGTGTATCTTAGCTGCTCTTTTAATTGTCCTGTTTTTATAGTTTATTTATAGCATATATCAAACTATTATATTAAGAATTATATTCTTTTTGTGTTTTATATGTGGCACCATAATATAATTTTCCATGGCAACCTGTTGCTGTTTTTTTCAGCAGTGATAGTGCCATGAAAAGTGGTTAATTTAACAAAAGATTGCTGGTCTTTATCGAGACATCGCTGATCTTTTGCCGTGATTGTGCTTTGGGAAGAAGATGTTTTTTATCGAGACATCGCTGTTAATTATCAGAGCATTAAAACTTTTTTTGCTGGGACAGGGCCATAAAAAGTCACTCTTAAATTGGTCATACTGCATTCTCTGTTGGGTTAGTGCCATGAAATGTGGTTGTTTTTTATTAAAACACTGGTGTGTATCAAGTTATTGCTGCACATCTTGCTGGGATTGTGCCTCAAAAAGCTGTCATTTTTGACCGAGAACCCAGTGAGACATTGCTTCTTGTTGGCATTCAAAAACATCAAAAACTATTTTAAAACATGTTGCCAAAATGAAAGAAATGTAAGAATCTAGAGCATAATGGAAACGCTGCTGTCAAGAGGTGAAAGTGATTATCTGAAAGTCGTTTATTAATGAAGAGACTGCAGCACATTAATACACTTAGCAGAAACATCTCTTCCATTTGCTGGAGTGTTGACTGGGTAAATACCATCAGGACAGCCAAAGTTCACTGGATTAGCGGCTCGTTCATTCATGAACCGCGCCACTTCCAAACCTTATCGCCGGGAGGGATCAAGGCTTGCTGCCAGCTTAATTGCAGAGGGAGGACTGTTATCTGCGAAAAAACAATCTACCGCGATTATATACAAAGTTAATTAAAAACTATTCCCCCCTCTTTGCTCAGCCGTGGAAATCTTAATCTCTGAATATGAATAAGAAAATAAATAAACGTGGCCAATTTTCTTGGCACCGACAGCTGAATCGGCACCGTAAAAGACCCTCCGCCCTCCAATAATGATGTAGGATCCAATCTCGGCAGTCGCTAATTGCGGGGCCGATGCCCCGCCCACCCTTTGTGATGCGTAACATGCTGCATAATTAATTGAAGGGCTTTAACTTTAATAGAACAGCCAGCGGGCTCCGACGGCAGCCCTGACACACACCATTAAAATGCAAATGGAGCTCGGTGATATAAAAAAGTGAGATCTATGTCGGCATGGAGACTGAGAGAGATGAACACTGAATCACCCCCCACCCCCCCACAGGATGGAGCGCTCTCCTCTGCGTGGCGGACGAGGCAGAGCCATCTATCTCCGAGAGTTATATCAATGAAATCAGCAAAGGAGCAATAAGTCTCAGTGTTTCACCACAGTCTGTTCAATAAGCTGATGTTGCCATGCAACACAACGGCAAGGAGAGGGCGAGCAGGGAGGATGATGGGAAATGTTGCACCAGGGGCTGAGAGCAGCAAACGCTGATGCAGGAACTTAATTTGTTTTGAGTTTCTAAATTGCGGTTGTTATATGGAGATGAGATCCCATTTTGGCTTTCATTGTTCTCATTAAATAATTTAATGTGTTTTAATCGAGCGGCAGGCACGTTTCTCTTCTACGCTCGACATACTGAGCTGTGTGTACTACACATATGAAAGTCTGTCAAGAGATGTTTAAGACAAATAATTTGCATATTACATCTCACACAAAAAGGCAACAGATCGACAGATATACTGTATTTCATTTGTACATAATGATAAAGCGATTACATGAAACTTTACGTTTATGTTTTACCAACACTGTGGTTACAGCCTGTTCTCACTCACGCTGGCAGATAGCTGGACAGCATCAGACGCGTCCACATGCGACATGCACGGGTGGCGTCACTTGAGAATGCAGCCAGATGGAACCGGTCGTGTGCACATGAAACGCTGAAGGACAGCGTCAGTTAATTACGCTGTCAGTAACAGCATAATATTAGGTGTGCAAACAACCTACTGTTTGTGGGAGTCCAGACTTCTCCTCCCGTGTGGATATGAGTTGGGTTTTTTTTCTTCACTTTACCATGTGCCTCTTTTGACTAATCCTAACCATCGTGACGGTCTGTTGCTGTCCACGTGTTATTGTGTAAACATAAGAACGTGCTGCTTCATCCCACCATGTGCATTTGTTGACGTGTGCACGTGACTTTTCAAGTGATGCCACCAGTGGACACGCCCGGTGCCATCTGGCCATCCGCCGGCATATAATAACAACAACACCACTTCTCATCAGCGGGTCAGTGGACTCTCTTCTGACACCATCCAGCTGCATTCTGGTTGGACGTGGAAGATGGCTTTTGGTGTCACGCTCCTACGATCCTACGCTCCAATGTCACCGAAAGCACTGACAGAGCAGGCGTATTTGACGAGTGGAAGTGAAGACAACGCTGAAACTGCTTATTAGCTGCATCCAAAAAAACATCTGAAAACTTGATTCTTCACCGTCGACCGTCCAGTGACCTTCCAGGACAGTGAGACAGACCGGGTTTAAGCTGCTGCTGTGTCTCTTAGCAAGAAACCGAGTCCTGACTCCATGACCCTGACCTTTGGGTGCAACAACATAAACAGAAAAAATCCTCTAGTATCTGTATCGTCATGGATACAATCCCACAATCCTCACTAAAGTGTGCTCTCCCCTGAAATACTGCAGCTTTGCTTTTTCAGAGGGGAACTTTCAGACCAGGTTGTTTGCCGTAGGGGTGATGTCCAGTAAAGATATTTTTTGCCAGTTCCATTAGGGAGCATCTGTGAGTTTGGGCATCAGAGTTTTAGAGGCTGCTGTTGCCAAGTGTGGTGATTATTTGGAAGTCAAGAGAAAACTGTCTGGACTGCAGCAGATAGCTGTTTTCCAACTTTATTTCCCAACGAAACGAACAGTTACAGTTATTTATTTATTTTATAAATGCTTTTGATCTGGGTGGTGTGGAGCACTGATGATGTTTCTTACACACTTTTTCTTTTCTTTTTTTGTGAAGAAGAATCTGGTTTAGTAAATTTACAAGCCCTGCACATTTGACTGAGTATCTAATTAAATGTCAAAGACAGGATGATAATTCATAGTTACTGTAATAAACTGAATACACATTTTGTCACACACCCTGATTTGAGGTACCATTTAATGTAAAGAGAACATGCCCTACTGGTCTGTCTGCACATTTAGAGAAAATCTTTTAACTGGTTCCCCCAGTGATATCCATCTCATTAAAAACAAGTTTATCTTAATGAAGCTTCATTAAAGTTCATCTTAATATCTCTTTCTTTGTGGTCTAATTAAGATAAAATGACGCGGTGGTTTAATGCAGTTTGGTAAAATGAGACTGGAGGAGGCCGCGCAGTTCAGTCGTGACTGTCTGTCCCCATGAATATGAAGTAGGGCATCGCTTTGCATGAACACGTGCAGTCATATCACATTTTTAATTTCATTATCAAGTGTTGGCAAATTCCAGACTCCCACACGAAAGTCAGTTGTTTGTGGAACCTTTTCCTGCACGCGTGTGTGGACGCCGCCAGTGCCACCAGTTTCTGCTGTTTTGGCGTCACACTCGTACACCAAAAGCACTGAGAGAGCAGACATATTTGACAAGTTTGGAATGAGAGCAGGCTGGATTAGAAGCGTATTGAAACAAATGACTTAAATGACTTAACTATTCATGAATCTACATTTGGTTAGAGCTGCTCTTCATAAAATGTTGTAACACCTTGGTATTCTCTGCATCTTCGTCACCGCTTCCTGCACCACCTAGAAGTCAATATGCTGATCACTGCTCTCTGCATCAGTGATCTAATCACTTACCATAATTTACCTCATTGTATCTCCATTTGCCTGCAGATGTAGGGCCGACGCACAGTGTTTGTTTATAGTACAGTGGTGAAATATAAACAAATTACCAAAAGGATGTAGAAGGACGTAGTAACAGAGATGGTTGTTCTTAAAGAAACAGTATTTGAATGCTGTCTTTTGCTGTTTTTGGGCGATATTTGTCAGTTTCACCTGATCCTGTTGGGGATCTTTGATCTGAACGGGCCCTCAGGCTGCGTCTGCACTTGATCTGCAGCTGATCTGGTCCTCGGGCCGCCTCTGTGGCCCTTCCCACTCTGGAGTCTGTCCTCGGGCTCTGCAGTGGGCGCACTCAGTATTCAGCTCAGCCCACAGCGGACGGCCGGGGAAAGAAATACGACTCCACTGTCACACTTGGCTGATGTCCCTGTGCTCCTCTACTCCCTCCCTCCCCTCTCTCTCCTTCTCTCTGGCTCAATATCTAACTCATGTCCTATACAAATGGGCCAGTGGGGAGTGTTTCTGTATGGTGCAGACGATGGGCCCTTTATTGTGTGTGTGCGGCAAGGAGGAGAAAGGAGAGGGAGGACGAGATGAGAGGGATGCGGGAGGCAAACAAAGATAAATACACAGGAAAGCAATGTAGGAGAGAGGGAGTGACAGATGGAGAGAAATTAGACCCTGCGTTGGAGTATAACCAGTTTTCTGAGCCATTTTTCCCCCTCTGCTCTGCCTCAACAACCCACATCTATTGCGTGTTGCTGTGAAGGTAAAGCAGGAAATGAAGCCTTCACACGCGCCGGCTCGATATAACAGACCTCTAAGTGCACTTAACGTCATTGAATCACCGGTGACATCTCGAAAATTTGTAACTCCATAAACTGCAGGCTTCCATAAACGGCTCATACGTGAACGGCTGTCGAGCCGCAAATTCAATTTCAGCCATTGTGGAGAAACAGTTCTATCTTCCTCACAGATGCACCATCTTTAATTTATTTTTCGTATCACTTATTATCTTTTTTTTACTCTTTGCTCTCCATCATCCTCCGCTATTCTTCGCTGCCATAATGACCCAAATTCTCCCTCGGGGATCAACAAAGTTCACTTTATCTGTATTTGCCGGAGCTCCTGAGCAGTGCTGATAAGTGCTGAATGCAGACAGGGAGCGCTGCCGTCGACAGTTAAAGAGGAAGAGGTTTCATGTTGGTTAGATTTAGGAAAAAATAGGCGGCTACAGATATTGATGGATATCTCCAATTATTTTTTAAGTTATTGTTTGCAGCTGTCTTCAAAATTTTTTTGCAGACTGAATGTAGAAATTTGTTTCTCTGAATTGGAATTTTCATGCAGCTTTGCATTTTGTGAACCTCAGCAGTTGTTTCTGTTTATCAGTCCTGACAGTTAGGTAATTGAAAATAAAATTAAAGTGGAAAAGAGTGAGGGAAATTTATTCGTTGAAATTTGTGAGAAGGTGTGTGTGCGTGCTACTTTTGGGGACACATGTCAAACTTAAGACAAGTTATTTGGGGATGGCCTGTGCATTAGGGATTAAAATCCCCAAATAACGTGATCTTTGAGTCAGTGGTCAAGGTTAGGGTGAGATTTAAGGTTAGGCTGAGGTTTAGTTAGGGGTAAGAAAAAGAACATAAATTAATAAAAGAGGGGAAAAAAGAGTTTATTCCAATTCCTAAAATGAGGAATATAGGTCTAGAGAGGCAACTATAAGGGTTAGAGTTTGGGCTCAGGGTCCCAGGTGGGTTTTGGTGTGCTGGCTCATAGATATGAGGCCTTTCTCCATACCAATATCACCACATTCAGACTTGCATCATGTAATAACGCTGCCAGTAACCACGTTAACATAAGAGGTGCAAGTGCAATTGGAGGGCAGGTGGGTGGGGAGGTGAACGGGTCCGACAAATAATTGACTTTTGTGCGGGAGTCCAGACCTCACTTCCTGTGTGGATGTGTGTGTGGCTTTTTTTCTGCACCTTACCATGTGCCTCTTTTGCCTGAATCTAACCTTCCAAGATGCCAGTAACCATATCCCACCATGATGTTATCACACCAAGTGCATTTCTTGACATCACCATAACAGCATCCCGGAGCGTAAACGGCTGACAAAAAAGGATACCTAAAAACGTCATGAGTAAGACGCTGAAGGTCACTGACAGGGCGTTAGACTGAGAACGTGTTGTCTCTATAGCTAATTTTAACACTCATGGTAACTGTATAGCCAGTGATTTTTTTTATATATCACACCCCTTTAAATGTAGATTCAGGTTTGGTTTGTAGTTTAGTGTTTGTATTTATTTATATTTTTTTATTTTTGTCATGTTTTTATCCTGTATGTTGTCTGTGGTGTCTGACAACTGTGTTAAATGGATGCCTTGCACTTTAAACTGCAAACCAAATCTACCTTCAGGTACAAATACAGTAACCTGTATCTGAACCTGAATTACTTTGGCTGACAGGTCGGTGCCATCCACTGACAAATTGCTACCACAACAACACAACGTTTGTGACAGTAAAGATTGGGCTGAGATTAAGGCTATGGTGAGAGTAGAGTTGGAGTTTAGTCTCCAGGAAATGAAAGTACATCTATATAATAACCACAGAAGTAACACAAGAAAAGTACGTGTTGATGCTGGGGTGGGAGAGATGGATGTTTTAATTATTATTATTTATTATTTTTTCCAGCAGGCCTGCATGGACCTGTTACAATGCAAAGTGCAAGGTCGGAGCTTCCATCTGCAGTCAGACGAGACGTACAGTCCTGAGCTGTAACAGACACAAAATAAAATCTCAGTTTCTAGAGAGTTTGCTACCATAGACCATACCCGGAATAATAAAATTGTTATTTCCTGCAATTCATCCTGAGAACAAATCTTTCCATAGTCTGGAAGTTGCTTCTTTATCCAGCAGCCTTTATTAACTAGTCTCTTGCTGTGTTGTATTTATTCAGCCTAAGATATAAAACCCCAGAATTTATTGGTCTCCATATTTAATTTCAACACTCTTTGACAGGCAATCAATACCTTTATTAGCGTGACTAAAAAACATGCAGGTGGTCATTCATGTCACTAAAACTGATGCAGGGAACAAAATGCTGACATTGGATCTGTGTTAGAATTAAATACGGCTCGACATCAGCTGTTTAAAGCTCATACATCAGTCATCAGTTATGGTATTAGTTTTCTTTGAGCAATGGGTTTATAGCTTTATTTATTTTGCACTCAAAGACCTATCACTGCTCTCTCCTGCATGCACCCAGTAAAATCCCTTCCAGGCTTATTATACATTGTTGTGAGTGTGTTTGTGTCTCTGTGGCTAATTTTGCAAACTACTGGACCAATCAGCCAAAAGTTTTGTGTGCACAATTACCTCCGGTAATTTGGTCCATAATTTGTAAAGTAAAAATTCCATGGCAAAAACCTGCCATATTTGGGAAAACAAAGAGGTCATGAAGTAATGATAGTCCTGTGCGAATTAGCATCTCTGTGATTTGCTGCTGGGTTTTTTTTTGTTTTTTTTTATCTGCACAGAGGAATAATGTCAGTAAATTTGAGTAAAACACAGACTTTGCTTGTCATGTGCGAATGTGCCACATGAAATACAAATGTGGGGGGTTAGTTTCTAAATTAAATGAGGTCCCCAGGTAAAACTAGTCCTGTACGAACAGGGCTAAAGACTCAACCTTCCTATCTAAAGTGTGTCGGGCTGTTTTCACACAGTCTAAAAGTACAGCCCTCATATACTTTTGATCTTGGAAGAATTGGAAATGTCTTCAATTCACAGAGAGAATGGATGTTGAAAGGCAGAAATCTCAGCAGCTGGCAAAGTAACTGCTGAGTCACTGCTATTGATCAACAGCCCCGTCAGGCCCTGCAGCCATAATATATCGTGGTCATTCTGTACAACGGGGCAGAAAAAATATTACCTAATGTCCCTTTAAATATTCTCCAAGGTGTTCTGAACATCCATTTAGGAGTGTGTTGTCAGCCTCGATGTACAAACGCAGCTGAAACAAACAGCTACTTTTTATAATTATTTTTATTTTCCTCTTAATCTGTCCTCTATTCTCTCTAACTTCACCACAAGACGAGCAGGAAGCCGCCGCCGCCTGCCAAGAAGTCTTCATACATACTGGCAGTGTTTAAATCTGCCCTCACATTTTTTTCCTCCTTGCTGCAGCAGATTGAAGCCGGAGCCTCAGCAACAAACAAGGGCTTCCTGCCCATTTTGGAGCCCAGCCGCTGCCTGCCTCTCCGCCTGCCTGCCCGACTCTCATGGGCCGATGATAGATTGCTCTCTCTCTGCCTTTGTGCTGGGAAATTGCTTTGTTTTGTTAACAGTCTGCCTCTGTTCCAGCCCAGACAGCAGAGATAGCGTGCCTCCTTTCTTCACTTATCTGCCGAATATGTCTGAGAAGGCGTCGAAACGAATTACAGTTGAATATGTAAAAGTGGGAGACGGCCGAGGGGACACAGAAATGTCACATGTTAGAGGAAAGTGTATCCGAATGTGACCAAAGAAAATAAAATGCATACATTAAAAAAAGGAAGGTGAGATTATTCTTGTGAGTGTGTGTTCTTGAACTGTCTGTCCCTTTTTTAGGACTCGTGATGAGTTTTGAATAAGAATGAGATTAAAAGCATATATTTTAAGAAAGATAGGCAGTCTTAGAAATAGAGGACAGTTTAAAAAGAAAGGACATGTCCTCTCATCTCTGTTCATTTATGAAGCAGGTTCTTAAAGCCCAGGGATAAGTGAGAAGTTTTAAAATTGAATGTTTTGTGCAGACACATCAAGGGTCAAGTTTCAGGTTGATTTTAGAAATTCTTCCTTTTCTAATAGGCTGAAGTGGGCTGATGAAGCGAGTCTTTGAGCTAACGATTTTGGGACTAGTAGACTGGAATAACTCAGGAGACTTCAAGAGGAGGAACTGGTAAAGTGATGTGCGAAATTAAATGAAACCCTGGAACAACAGGAACAACAGAAACAACAAAAACACGAAACAAAAGCGATTGAGCTCAAAATTTGATAATTATGGCCGTGTCTTTGAACCCGTCATTAAAGGAACAGGAACACAGCGATTAAATTCACTTATGCTCAACCTACATACACTGTACATTACTTTCATTAATTACAACATGAAAACCCTCGTCACACCCTTCAGTTCGGTCCCCAACCAGCGGCAGAAATTGTGCATCCAAATCCAAGGGTGTGAAAAAAGAAAAAAATCAGTCAATCCAAAAAAAGAGGGGCAGGAGACTGGGCTCGGGCTGTGTGTGTGTGTGTGTAGTTGTGTTTGTGGGGGAATGAGCGAGTGCAAGATGAGTGGCGCAAACCCTCAGATTGGGCACATCTGAAACCGCATAGGCAGAAGAAGACTGCGGCTTGTTCGGTTCATCAGTGGTTCTTCCAGTTTCTTCTAGCTCACCATCACAGTTTCCTTCGTGCAAAAACCTGTCCGATTCCAAGATTCAGTTCGTCTCTCGCTCTCTGTAACAATGGCACCACACCAAGGGACGCATCCACGGATCAGCAATAAAAGACAAACTTGTACACTGCATGTTTGAAAGCACCGAATTGTCTATATAACCGATCACCGTGCTGCTGCCAGTTAAAGCCCTTTGGTTTCTCTGATTGGTTGCCATAGTCTCATGATATTTCATGCATGAGAACTGACAGGTAAGAGTACATAGTGACACTGAATTTGACCTGGGTTACATTGAGTTTTAGAGCTAGTATCATATTAAACTACAGTACCTAAGCAATCCTGCTAGTCTCATGCAGTTTGGGGCAAAAAACATGCAGTTTTTTTGCATGCAGTGGTATTTTCACCTACTGTATTTGAATATTTCTCGACAATAGGGTCCCTAAACAATCTAACTGCTGCCACCATAAAGCCGGCAAAGCACTAGTTTGGAGTGCGAAACTGTCCCAGGCCTGTGGATGAAACTACATCAAAGTCAACTACCTCGCTGCAAAATGGGTGGAAACTGACTGCAGACCAGTCAACAATCTGTCAGCAAATGCTGTCATCGATTTCCAATCAAGAAAATCTGGTAAGACTTTCTTTACTTTGTTAATATGGACTTCTAAACTGTTTGAAATGCAAATTAACCTCTTGAAGCCTGAACAAACTGGCTTGATTTCTTTTCAAAGCACGTGAAGAGGGCAATAAACAATGAAAGAGGAAATAACCCAAAAGTTAGCAAAAAGTTACCTGAAAATTAGTTTGAATAAATAAATAAAATAAAATAAATAAATAAAAAGTAAAAAAACAAACAAACAGGCAAACAAGACTTGCTAAAAGTGTTATAAAATATTATAATAATTCTGTAACTTAATATTAAATATGTAATTATGATGATTGTAATCATAGTTTTTTCCTTGGCTTTTTCCTTGATGATCAAATGATCAAAAAACTATATATATATAGTTTTTTGATCATTTTCTGAAAAGTCTCTCTCTTTCTGTCTGTCTCCACTTTTTAGCTATTTTTTAAGTAATTTTCTCGTCACCTTTTACTAAATTCTTGCAAGGTTTCTTATTGCTTGTTTCCCATATTTTCAAAAGAATTCAAACCAATTTGCTCAGGTTTGAAAGCTTCAAATGCTTGTGAAAGGCATATGAATGCAGCACGAGAAAAGTGATCCAGTTTCAAAGGGTTAAAGTTATAAAGTTAGTGTATGCATTATGTCTTTGAGCTCCTAATATAAAAAGAAGCACATGCAGCTGATAATGGCATTAAAATGTGATTACACACTGATTACACACTATCCCAGATCTTTCACTGCAATACACACACACACACACACACACACACAGCTAAAAGAGACGAAAGTGATTTCAAATAAAAACCTTTAGACTTGATGCTTTGGCTTTTGGCTGTAATGGCTGATAAAAATGCTCTATTTGATCTGAATAATTCCACTGAATTGACAGACGGTGAGGAATGCAGTACAGTCGGAGGGAAAGCGATGCCAAATGGTCTTGCTGGGTTGGTATTTTACAGCTGGCAGGTCTATTAGGCTGCTAATGGGGATGTTTTTATCAAGGCTGCATGTGTAAAGGAGAGTTAACAGAGTTTAAACATTTAATAACAGATGTGGATAATTTGTATCTCTTGTTTTTTGTGTATGTATTTTTCGTCATCATTTTGATAATTGCCTAAAAGCAGATAATGAAATATCAATTCATGCAGTGTCGCGGCATAACAGGCTTAACTGGACTAGATGGCTTAATGAAAACATTAACGCTTGAAGCTCATCCCACTTTTCTAGGGCATTTTTTTCTAGGAAATGTGGGACATTAGGAGAGAACGCAGAAAGTTAAGACAAAAATATGCACTTTATAACAATTCTGGAGGTGAACTTACCCTTGAAAACTGACTCAAACCCCAAAGACTTTTTGTGTCTTTGGATCTCTGCTGTCTCTGTTCAGCAGGTTAACATCGCTGCCAGCACAGATCACTTTTAACACAGGAAACATTTTGTCATTTAAATGCCTCTCTGTTTTTAAAAGTTAAGTGCATGGACATTACTTTGTTTAGTTTCAACGTAATTTTAAAATTACCTCTCTCACAGTTTTGTGATTGTCTGTTTTTTTCCTCACTGGCTAAAACAACTCTGACAACTGACTTTACGGGGTTAAACTTCATCACCAAACACAAACTAATGATATTTTATTTTGGAACATATGACTGAAAGTTTGTGTTCTTATGCTTGTGTGTAATTTCAGGTTTTTATTTTACTGGGATGTGCTTTTCTTTTCTCTGTTTTTTCTGTTCTTGTCTGAATCAGCCGACTTCAGCACCACCAACAGAGACCATCACTGTCAGTCTTTCACACTCAGGTGAAAGTTAACTTTTGGAATTGCTGCAGATATTTGTTAATTTTCACTGTTCTGATTTCATGTTGTTGTTGTCGTTGTCATTTTTACATTTATTAGTTTTGTCAGTGTTCTTTTTTTGTCGTACAAAAAGAAGTGCAGATGAAAAAGACCAAAAAAAAAAAGGAATTGCTTTGCGTAAGATGATCAATTTTAGATCATGCTGAGATATCTTAAGCGTTTATTAACACATTCTCATTGCAACTCATCACATGGTACCTCTCCCACTCTGTCAGTGACCTTCTGTGTCTACTTATGATGTTTTAGGTATCCCTCTGCGTCAGCTGTTCACGCTCTGGGATGCTGTTACGACCCATCCCCCTCCCCACCCTATAAGTTTACTCACGTGTCCTTATATAATGTTGTTACTGGCAGCATTATTTCCTGATGCTGTCCTCGAGTGTTTCATGAGCATGTGATCGGCTCCATCGAACCTAAAGTGACGCAGCTTATGCATGTTGCATCTGGACGTGCCTGGTGCCATCTGACTGTCCATAGGCATATAATAACAACCCCACTGGTTCTGTTTAGCACATTCTCATCTGACGCCATCTAGCCCGTTCTGGTTGGTTAAAAAATGCTGCTTAAAACTGGTGAGTTAAAGCGTTGATTGTTGCTGATGGCGGGAAACAGGACTGTGGCATTTTCAACAGGACAAGATGGTTTACTATTCCGTTTGCACATGCACAATTGCACTGTTCAAATTTGCACTGTACTGTTTTATTTGCACTGTTCTTCTACTTCTATTGTAAATTTCTAAATTTCTTCTATTGTACATTTTTACATTTTTAAATTTTTAAATTTCTATTTCATATTTCTTTTATATTTGCTAAACGTTTTTTAGGCATTCTGTGGACAGCAAAGTAAGAATTTCATTGTACAGGGAAACATGTTTCCATACTGTGCATATGACAATAAACACTTTGAATTGAATTGAATTGAATGGTTTATGAGCTCACATAGAAAAGAATGATTGCAAGTGTTTTGACATGCATCATTCAACGACACGTGTGCTGACCATCTAACGTTCTGTATCTATACCTCAAATTCATCAATAATTTGTAAATGTGTGTGTGTGTGTGTGAGCATTTGTGTGTTTGCTGGGAAGTCTCTTGAGGCTGATGGCTTCTGTCCTGAACTTAACTGACGATAGGGACACTGTAGTGTGTGTGTGCATGTTTGTGTTAACATATAAGCTTCCCTTGTTGTCAGTGTTTCGTGAGACTGAGGCTGCTGCTGGGAGGCCCAACTGTCAGTTCCGATCCACGGTGCAGGCTTTGATTACAGGTGTACACACACACACACATGCACCAGGGAATAGAGCAATGGGATGCTCAGTGTGGCCAGCAGTTGCCAGAGGCTATGTTAACACACACACACACACACACATATATGAAGCTGCCTGTGTGGATGTGATGAACCTCTGATGGTTGTTCTCATGAGTTTACTTTTTCTGTTTTTGGTGGTTAGAATTGTGTGTGTGTGTGTGTGTGTGTGTGTGTGTGTGTGTACACTCGCAAATCTACATAACAGTGGACCTCCAAGTTGTTACACATTCACCAACAGGGGACATTTTTTGTGGCCCCACTTGGTCCTGCTCTAAATCAGAAAGAATATCACCTAAATATATTAATAATAATTTCTCAACTATGATTTATTATTATTATGTTGTAACAAACTATAAAGGCTGTCGCACAATTCTGCGCTGCATTGGTCTATTGGACATGTCCGCACGCTGGAGCAGGCCGTTGGTCATGTCGTACCAGAGCAGGTTGTTGGGCATGTCCGCACAGAAGCGGGCAGTCACACGTCTGCACTGAAGCAAGATGTCGTACATGTCCACGCCGAAGCTGACTGTCAGACATGCCTGCGCCAGAGCTGACTGTGGGGCACATCCACGCTGGAGCAGGCAGTTGGACATGTCCGTGCACTATTTTTGTTTGTTCTCAAAATGTCCACAAATATAAGTCCACACTACGTTGGTAAAGCCTGACAGTCACATGTCGTTCGTGTTGGAGTGTATGTGTGTGTGCATGTGCGTGTGTGTGGGTATGTATCTGCATGTTACCCATGTTGTGGGGACAGAAATCTGTTTACACAGTCACATTGTGGGGACTTGCCCTCCTTTAGTGGACAGAACTCGACTCCGCATAAAGCCAATCATTACATTTTGTGGTACAGATTTGGGCTTGGGTTAGAGTAAGTGTCCAGGAAATGAATGTTTGTCAATATAATGTCCTCTGAACTGATGAAAACATGGCGACGTGTGTGTGTGTGTGTGTGTTTGTGTGAGATAACCTGCTCAACAGAATATTTACACCAGAAGAAAACATTATTTAGTTATATAAGTGATGCTTCAGGAGTCTCACTTGTTCTTCTGTTTATCTTTTGTGGTTGGAGATCAGGAATGTGGTGAAAATCTACTTGTCATTTTAGTTTTAGTAGATTTGCAAAAATAAAACATAAATAAAAACAGTAAGCTGATAAAATGACTGAATTCTGCTGCTGAGCAAGCCAAAGAAAACTTTTTAAAAAAAACTTGATTTCCAACAGAAACAGAGAAATGTACAATGCCATGAGGTGAATAAAAAATACCACCAATATAAACACTGAATTAAATGATGCCTAGGCAAATTATTGTTACCTCTATAGCTGTTTCAAAAGTTCCTCCTCTTGTTGGTTCAGCTTCTTGCAAATATCAAACTTTTTTATTGGCTACACAAACTAAACATGTGCAACAAAAACTTAAACCAATGAAGCCTCCTGTGAAAGGATGTGTTTGTTCAAAGACAACGAAAAGGTACAGTCTGTGTGTTTGTGTGTGTGTGTGTGTGTGTGTGTGTGTGTGTTACCTTTAACTTGAAGAAAATCAGTTCAGTTGAATGGAAACTCAGTGATTTTTGTCTCAGAGGACAGCAGACTGATATTCGTTCCTCAGTACAGTTTTCAGCAGCAGGGGAGAATCAATACAACAAACAGTGATGACCAACACAGTTAGATGACATCAGGGACTCGTTCACAAACAGCGAGTTGCTTAAAAGCAGATCGCATAAATTAAAACAGACTTGAAATCATTTTGTGTATCGATGGAAAACAGCCCAGGACCATAAACAACAACGGTTCGAAGTGAATTCTCTTTAAGTCTAATTAGACTCGCTGCAGAAAGCCTGCTAAGACTTTAACTAAAGTGCACTGTGATGCATTACAAGCAGATTATAAAACCATTAGAAGAATTTAGAAATCATGTGACATAATCTTCAGACAAACAGCAAAGAAATATCTTCATTTCAATACAGTTTCATTAACTTTACAGCTGTCTATAATATTTTAATTCCATTCACATCTTGGAAATGATTTTATTACAGGTTCAATCATTCACTAAAAAACTGACACTGACAGTAATATCTCCCACAGTAGCAGCAGCAAAGAACTTGAATTACCAATTAAGAGTTATTTACATCCACTAAGAAGTTGCGCTTTGCATCCATGTCTGTCCAGACTCATGCCATTACACTGATGCTACTACACAATGCTGTAAAAATGGATAGTAAAACAAAGATGCATAAAGACCACACACACAAGCTCTATAGTTTAAAGGTGAATGCACAATGTTTACACCCTGATACTAATATGATACTTGGGTGCAGATTTGATATGTTTATGTGATATTTTGTCTTCATGTGTTTGTGTCCATTTCCTGTTTTGTTTTAAAATGTGCTCTAATTGGCTTTCATGCAAGTTGTTTTTCACCTTTTTTTATTGCCTCGTGTTTCACCTGCATCTTGTTTCACTCACTTCACTTTTGGTGCACAAGTAGACATTTTGGCATGGTGTTGGTGATGGGAAGAAGGAAAGGCAGGGGTTAAACAAAAATAAAATCTAACAAAGAATATTTATACCCTATTTGATGATGCAGTGCTGACCAGCAGATGTGAATAAAGCTCACTCTGGGTTAAATGGTTGGTTGGACTCGCTCACATTGCCATCTTGACAAATGTCAGTGTGTGTCATTATGGAAGCCGTTGACACACTGCAGGAAGTGGTGACTCCACACAGATTTATGAGACTGAATCCTCATCTTCAGAATCTGTTATAAACCCTCTAAAAACATCCATCGAGCAGCAGCAAAGACGCTTCAGAAGAACTGAAGAGTCTCTGCATTTTGCAAAGTCCAAGTGTGGAGATGCTTCGCTGTCTGAAAGCATTTGTTGATGAAAGGTCGCATTAATCAACTAACTCAAGTGTAAAATTTCACTCTTTGTCGAGCCCAAAACTCACAGGACCTCCTCTTTTTTCCTTGGCTCGCTCTCAGCGTGGCTCCAGGATCCCCCGCCGCGCCGAGGGAGGAGAGGGAAAAACCAACCACCAATTACTGTGACCCCTGAAATCTACAGAGACAGTAATGTTCCATCTGATTTATCCAAATCTTTTTCTTCTTTCATAAACCCACAACCTACCAAAGTTTTATTTTTTAATTTAAAGTAGCTGTGTGTCATTTACACTTTTTTACATTAGAGAGGAGAGTGTTTCTGTCATTTCAGTGAAAACAAAATTTAGTGAAGTGTATTTAGATGTCAGAAGAAACGTGTAATTAATTTCCTTTTGCCCCTTTGATTGGAAAGCTTTTTTATGAACCATTTAAAGTAAAATTGGTAATTTTGCTTTCCCTTGAGTAGACTTTGATAAAGAGTGAATTAAATATGAATGACTACTTTACATTTCTGCTTGACTTATCTCGAAGCCCTTTTCCTTCTAATGTCGATTCGTGAGGAGCTTTTTAAAAAAGAAAAGACAGACAGTGTTTTGTAGAGCAGCGCTAGAGAGGTACTCATTTGTAAGGAAAGATTTGCATCAGAAAGGTTACCGTCAAGGAGCCAAATTACCTACGTTTTTAGGAATGCATGAAACCAAGGGGGTGATTTTATAATGTACTTTTACTTTTCATAAGTGAGAATGGTACCATTCTTCTATACATGTCTTGGCTTGAGTGGAAAGTGTATCTTAAACTGATAATGCCCTCGTCCTTAATCCATGACGTTAAAAAGCAGCAGACTGATCTATGGCTAGGGGTTCCCGGTTTTGTTGCTGTGAGTGTTTTTCCATTGTAAGCTATAGCTGTTAAAAGAAGATGTGACTGCTTCCTACTTCAAGGAAGCTGGACTCGCTTAGAGAAACCGTCCATCTCAGGCCATCATGTTGAAACTTACAGTGGAAATGCAAATTGGCGCATCATTGGCGGTTTGACTTGGCACGGCCCAAAGATCCAACTAAAAAGCGTTGTAGGAGTAATTTCAGTCCGTTCTCATTCCAAAGTTGTAAAAAAAAACACTGCTTTTGAAGTGTTTTTTGCATAAGATCTTGACGCCAAAAGTCACCTTTCATGTCTGCATGATACTGGACGTCATCAGCTGAGAAGGCAACCAAGCAGAAACGTTCACTGAGTTATCATACACCACCAGACAACCAGACGGTGCCTGCTGTGGCAGCATGATACGCAGATGTTCTGCGTTAGTTGAGAGTGCAGCTGGATGAGACCTGTTGTGTCTGTATGATACGCCGCTGGATAGCATCAGGTTGAAATGCTGCTGGTGATGACATAATATACAGAGCGCAAAGGTCCTATGGTGGGCAGGAGGCACAGTTTTGCCAACAAACCCCGGACTTTCATGTGGGACTCAAGTGTTGTCTTCCCGTCTGAATTTCACATGTGAAACTGCATGTGAAAAGTTGATAAGTTGTTAATAAATATGTGAAAGACACACAGACACACTGCATTATATTCTGTTATATTTTTATCATTTCAATTGCCATCTGAAACCTGAATTTTTTTGTTTTCCTTTTCATATACAGAGATTTGCTGCCATGAATAAAAATTCACCAGAATGCAGGAAATGAAGTGTTCGACTCTCAAATTCCGACCTGACACAAATCACTGAGGTGCCGCTCAGAAATCGTATTCCACACACACATGCTGAGTTCAGGTGTGCTTCGCCCCAGGTCACCAGTCTCTCAGCATGAGGTGAATTCACCCTTCATCCCATTTTTCTACAAGCCACCGATCCATCCATCAACCCCCTCACCCCACACACACACCCATCCATCAGCTATCATTCAAACATCTGACCCTCCATCAGACACCCATCAGTTCACTCAGCCTGCCGCCTGACGACTGACAGACACCACAGCTACAGACTGCAGCACATAGAGACTGCAGCTCATAAACACTGCAATTCATACAGACTGCAGCAGCTACAGGCTGCAGCACATACAGACTGCAGCAGCTACAGACTGCAGCACATGCAGACTAGCTCATGCAGGCTGCCCATTCAAACTGACATTTTTGATCCCACAGCCATCAAAGCATGGGTGGGTGTCATTCGTGGCTATTGCCATGAGATTTAATTAATTTAATGTAATTTTTTTTTTTTTTTACCATTCTCCACTTTATTACTTTGTTTTTACCAGATTTGACTCATGGAGAAAATACATGCTATATCCACTAGGGTTAGGACCTGCAGCTCCAAAGCTGGCCTCTCCTGTGAGGCAAAAAAAATCATACTGAAATGATTAATGGTTATTTTTCTAAAAAGAAAAATCATTTATCACTGTTGTTGCCCTAAAGTGATTCGGCATTCGGCAGTTGTAAAAGTGTTTTTCCTATACTGTGAATAACAAAAAAATTCATATGTCAATGGCCTGGTGCCTTTACTCTAGATTTTGCAGAACTGTAATTGCAGTGGCTTGTCTTGAGAAGCCTAACTCAGCTAGATATAGATTTCAGATCCAAAAACTGGAAAGTCTTAGAGGAAAACAGAGAATATAAATTGGTGTGAGAATATTTGTTTTCTTTCACTGCCACTGTACAAAGTTCCAAATAATCATAAATTGCACCATGCAGAGTAAATCCAAACGTATTCATGAACGCTCATTGTTATATGCTCCCTCCTGTTTTCTTCTCCCTCTGCTCCTCTCTCTCTCTCAGGTGTGTCCGATCAGAGCAGTTGATTAGTGGGTGGATTAGTGGGTTTATTCTGCCATCATTTCTTCTGCTAGAGGAGGTCCAGTGGTTGAGTTTTCATGATTTGTTTTCTTGTTAGTTTCTTCTCTGTTAGTCTTGGGAGGGGAAGCTCTGGGTCCTATGGTGTGTGTGGTTGTTTTGGCCTGGCCTCCAGACTCTTAGAGTTTTGATTACTTTATTACATTATTATTTTGTAAATAAAAACACTTCTACTGAAACTAATCCTAAAGTTTCACGTCACTGGTCTCAAGGCTGCACCAGATTCCTCTCTTATTTAGCTAATGTAGACTTGTGATTAATATCTGTAGACTAATTTAGACTGAACGGGTTGTTTTATTGATTGATGTCTTTATTTCAAACAAAATTCAACAAAAACAGAGTTAAAACCATATCAACAAAATGGAAGGGAAGAAAGAAAAGGACACAATGAACTCCATCTGCAGATTTTCATGTTTTTTCATGTGTAAAAGGGAGTAGAAAGAAGTATTAACATATTTAATCCTACCCCTTTATCACATAATTAAACTGTTGTCAAAACCTCCCCAATATAAATTCAAGGCTTGTCATATGTGTTCAACATACACATACATATATATATATATATACACACACACACACGAACATAAATGTGTATGGTAAAACTTGTGTATCAATCTGTTGCAAAAAGCATTTAAAGCATTTCTTAAAAAAGCTTTAGAGTATATTACTATGAACTAAATGCATTCCACTGAAGTCTCGACCCTTTTACTGTACACCTAAAATGAGGACAAAGACCTGCGGCAAAGCTGCTATTAGCCTCTGTGGCCACAGACAGAGGAGCAGTCTGCATTATGACCTCAGGGCTTTACTTTATTTAACTTTATGTCTTTTATTTGACAGCAATAGTGCATGTTTAAAGTCATATAGTTATTTTCTCTGCAGGTATGGACATTTAAGTCTGATTCTAGCTGCATATCAAAGATGTATTATCTCAATAATCATCAGTGTGTATTAGAGCATGTTATTTTCATATATGTGAAGTGTACCACATTGAGATTTCATGTATGAGATGTGCAACTGCTCATAAATAAAAAGATCCTCCAACCATTCATCTGCATTCACCCACTTTTGCATCCATTCATCCATTCAGCCTATGTGCATGAACATATGGATTTCCTCATGTCACTTCATTCTCTGTCCATGTTCACGGAGCTGGAAACACGACCGTCAGTCTAGACAGTCTCATAAATCTGCAGCTCTAATAGCTTAAGTGTTGTTGCTGCTGCTGAAATGTTCCCATACGAGCCGCACACCCACTGATTCGCTGGCAACATCTCTGAAATGGGTCTGCACACAGCATGCAGCCGTCATCCTGGAAAGTAAGGGGCTTTAATTGTGCTAAAATGTGAAAATGTTCACTTCAGACGGCACTTGAAGACTAAGGTGCTCACTCTGCAGGTGAGTGAGGATACAGAGAGTTTTCAGGTGATGTAATAGAGCCTCGGGCAGCCATGTTGATGAGCAGAGACTGTGAGAAGCTCTGAGTATCACCTCAGCAGAATGTAACAGAAATGCTTAATATCTGTGCAACTTTTGAATATTAAACTGATCGTTACCAGCCATAAATGTGGGCTTCTCTTTTTTTTCCTTTTTTTTGCATTCAGCAGACCTTTTTGTGAGCAGTTTCATGTAGGAACTGTTTTATTTACTTTTTTTTCTGCTGAACGTCATCAGTCAAATATTACTGTGCAGAAGGAAGAAGTATGCATCTGCTGCTAGCTCATCTTGCCCCACTGAAGCTAATGTTACAGCTCAGCTGAGGAGGACGCCATTAATGTTTACATCTTTTGCTGTAACTACAACGAGGCCAACATCCATGAGTAGATGCACACTTCCTTCTGCACAGTGGTTTGGTTTGTGGATATAGTTTGAAAAGAAAATAGCTTGTAAATGAAACTGCTCACAGCAGAGTCTGTGGAATATCTTGAGTAACCAAGTCATGATTTCTGGAGAGAGAAAATGCTGTTAAAATTTCAAATTGTATTTTTTGCACTTTGAGTACTGCAAGCTGAATGCCATCTAGTTCCATTATATTGGAGAGAAGGCAGATATCTCTACAGCCGATATCTCCAACACTCTGCAACTTACAACAAAACTATCTAGACTGATAAATAGCACCACATGCAGGAAGAAAAATATGTGTTTTATTTTATTTTAGCTTTAACTTTGAGAGTTCATCACCAGCAACTGCTTCTATATAATGATAGCTAAAGAAATCACCTTTTTTGAACCACTCAGAATTATAACAAAAATATAAGTAGCCGTTTTTACACAGAGATCACACTCCAGGGCTGCTATGAGGTACATTCTTTTCATTTTTACACAGAACCAAATGACAGAATCATGCTGCTCCAGTGTTTGATTTTAGACAGCATGCCGGCATGGCAGAAGCAAAAGAGAGGCATGATGTTTAACACAACAGTGTCAGCCTCTGAGGAAGATACACACTGGCAACTCTCTCTAAACAATAATTCAGGGTTTCAAGAACTTTTGACAACTTTTTCAAATTGTCTTTTTATTTTCAAGAATAAAATTGTTTTCTCAACAACCGTCTGTTGCAGTTGTTTTGCTGGCTAGCAAATTATACCGGCGCCACAGCCCACCAATCTGCTACTGCTCATATGGCATTAGAAAATAATTGCAAGCACAGCTGCTCCTCGCTCCCTAGATCATAAAATAAATTATAGCTCTGTTCTCCTCAACTATATTCAAGTGCTTTTACAAGGACTAAGTTGAAAAATGTCCAATTTTCAAGGCAATCCAGTACTTCAATTTCTGAGAGTCAAATTCAAGTACTTCAAGCATCTCAAGCACCTTGTAGGAACCCAGCATAGCATGTCAATAACAATAATTTACCATCTCTGTTAAATGGCGGCTTCTCTATGGCTTGTTTGCTCTGAGGGTGAGGAGTTCCCAGACTTCGTTTTCCCAATTTGTAGACAAATCCTGCCAGCAGGCCCTTTTACACAGACCTCTATGCAGTGATGTTACTACCTCTGTTGCCTCTGTTGTCTACCTCCGAGGCTAGACAACTCTGTCCTCCATATTCCACAATCGTACTTTTCATACAGAGCAGTGAGGCGGCATATTTACATGATATTCCAACCTAAAACAGATGATGTAACAGTGACCATTATCTCCTGTCCTAAAGGAGAAATGATGCTGAATGAGAATCATCTCCAACTATGTATATTCAGATGCACAAAATGATCTGAGTGTAGTAAAAACATGCATAAATATTGTTTCTTCACTTCTAATCTAACAGGAAGAACAGACCGTCTACCTGTGTTCACAAGCATAAACAGCAGACGGTGCAGAGGGACGACCTCCGCTGCCATCTGTGACTCGGTGGCAGCCTGCCACCCTGCGAACCCTGATCCATCCATCTGTGAACATCGAGGATTGTATTGATACTCTTCCTGTTTAGCTGCAGTTCATGTTTGTATTTTGGTTGCGTCAATCAATATGTGACTTCAGGCTACAGCATATTTGCTTCGTGTGTGGGCTGGTGTGTGTCAGCAGGCCAGTGCAGGAGGGAAATGAAGACATCTGTAACCTAGTTAACACCCTCACTGTGTCTCTGTGTGTTTGTAGTAGAAGCCAGCTCTGCTCAGCATATATCAGATGAACCACAGCCTCTTCAGTCTTGTTTTATCATCGTGGGGTTTTTTTTTTGGATGCACGTTATATTGGACTTCAAAACTCAGGAGCAGTACAGAACTATATTAGGGATGACTTTTGATTCCACCCTTAAAATAAAAAGCTTCTCTCCGTGTCTAAATATTAAAGCACAGATTTGTTTTTGACTAAAACCCACTTTCTAAACTCCTACAAGAAAAGATCTATGCCAATTCACAGTAAAAATAAAGTGATTCACACTGGGAATTGTTTTTGTACTTTTAGTAAATATAAGGTGTGTCAGTGGAGGATCCCCTGCACTCGTGATAGAGGTCCTCACTAAGACCCTAATGTCCTAAATCCCAGAAACATCCTAAAATCTAAGAAACATGCAAAAATCATAGAAATGTACCAAAATCCTAGAAATGTGCTTTAAACCTAGAAACCTGCTTAAATAAGAGAAACATCTTAAGATCCTAGAAATGTCCTAAAGTCCTAGAAATGTGCTAAAAACTTAGACACATGCAAAAATCCTATACGGGCTGAAATCCTGAAACATGCTAGAAACTTTTTAAAATCCTAGAAACATCCTAAGATCCTAGAAATGTCCAAAAGTTTTAGAAACTAAAAACAACCTAAATCTGAGAAATGTTCTAAAATACTAAAATCTCCTAAAAATCTGGAAACCTTCGGGAATCCCAGGGATGTGCAAAAAACCTAGATATGTGCTAGAAAACTAGAAGTATCTTAAAATCTAAGAAACCTCCTCAAATCCTAGAAACGTCCTAAAATCCTAAAGACATGGATGGGGCTGCTAGGACTGGCCCCTTTCCTCCTGTGATTTTGCAAAAGTGGCCCCCGAGCAAAGCGAGTTGATCTATGCAAAAAAGCAAACGTATATGTATCCATCTATCACCTCTAACTGACTCCTTATCCCCTCGCCCCTCCTGCCACACTATGATGTAATACATACCACGCTGTATCAGATCAAAACGGCCCCATAAGCATGAGAAATGTGAGTGCGTTGCCAGCGTTGCCTTGGGCATAACCTCAAGGTTTCCCAGAACTCAATCAGCTCGATGGAACAAGCTCGGTGAGTGGCGTCGGCTTTTATCAGTGCAGACAGCACAGTTTATAATAAGTGAAATATATACAGTCATCAGCCGGCTGCACGCTGAGAGGCTCTTTATGCTGGGAGAAGCTGACACATTATAATTATCACTGGACCCGCTGGTGATATAAGAACTAATATTACACACCAGTTTACTGATGGTGATGAGCCTATGTGTGTTTTTAAGGTTATGTTTGTGTCAGCATTATGTGTGTGTTTCTGTGCAAAAAATCCAAACAGTTCATTAGTCAACAGAAGAAAACATTGACATTGTAGGTTACTAGAAACCAAGAACTTACATTTCATATGTATTTTATCAATGTTTCAAAGGTGACGTAATATATGAGCTGACTGTCGTCGGGAGGTGGAGGGGATGGTGGATGGTGGATGGTATGTCACCTGCTTCAGACCACTTTATGTGACTGAGAAACAACAAAAAAATTGCATTTTAGCAAGTCATTGCTGAGTTTCCAGCAACTTTAGAGGCACCAAATGTTTTTTTAAGTGACCCATTGCTTTTTTTTCAGTGCTGATGGTGCAACAAAAAGTGGCTATTTTTTGCAGAAAATAAATTGCTGATTTTCCAGCTGTAACTGTGCCACCAAAGCTTGGTAAGCACTATTCATAGCTAATTTTTGGTCACAAAAATACTTAAAGCCATTATAACAAAATGTATTTACCAGAAAAACTGAATATTTGACTCCTTAGAGCATCTTTTAGTACAACCAAACACTCAACAACATTTTTTAGACGACCAAGTATCCCCTATGTTAAACAAAACAAAATACAGTATATAGATACAATTGTTAATAATAATTATAACAACAATAATTATAAATATAGGTTTTTAGATATTTTTCCCTACTTTTTAGATTATCTTATTAACTTCTAATGCCCCCCCCCCCAAAAAAAAATACAGGTAATTCTACTTTTTGACACTTTTTCCTGATTTCTTGCAATATATCTCTTCCAAAGTTGCTCACAGTGCCCTTTTCCCCATGTTTTCAAAAGAAATCAAACCTATTTTCTCAGGTTTCAAAGGTTAAAAAGCATGTGAATGGCATCTGAACGTAGCATAAGAAAACTGATGCTGTCCAAGGTTAAAAGGGCGACACAGAGAGATGTATCTGTGGTGAGTGAGTAGGTCAGTGATATTTCTCATTTCTGAACTGCTCAAAAGTGTAGGCGCTCAAACCGCAAACGGAGATTTGAAAAAACATCAATAGTTACAGCAGCTTTCATAAAATTGCCCAACTACTCCTTGTATTCAAACAGAGCGAGGCTGTTTAATCGCTTTAATTCTTTTCAAAGTCCTTTGCTTCTCTCTTGGGCCTTAATGGCTCTTAAACGACAACATGTTTTTTGGCAATTTTGCAATACCAACTTTTAGGTGCATACTGCCACCTACCGTAGGGGATTTCTGTCTCCCTTAGAGAGGCGTACCATAAAGAATGCCCAGAATGCATTGCACCATAACATCATTGCCTCGTTGGGTGGAGTGAATGTACACACACAAGTTTACTTTTACTGTGTTTGTCAGTGTAAATTTATATGCATTAAACTGACTGCAGCTGAGAAAGACATAAAGAAAATGGAATGAATTCTGTTGTGTGTGTGTGTGTGTGTGTGTGTGTGTTAGAGTGAGTGAGAGAGCGAGCGAGTGTGTGCGATGGAGTATCAGAGTGACAATAGCATTTGACAGTTTAGCCCCATGGTGTTTGAATATAATGGCCTCTGTGTCGCTGGCTGCTGGCTCAGTATCTCACCTTTTGCTCTCATACATACCAATGGGCAGCTATTCTCATTCATGGCCTGTGCAAACTGACTGAGTCAAGGGCAAACATGTTTATGCAATGGAGGGAAAAAGAATTAATCTAAAAAAGCAAGGAGACTCTGGTTACAGCCGAGTGCATTTAATGAGTATTTATGCCATCTAATGGAATGCAGAGTGTGAAATGAATGCCGGGAAGGTTTTTTGGGAAGCCTGCTGGCTCAACTGCCAACATGAACACAGAACTGGTTTACCACTGAAACTGGACTAACTGTGACAACAATTGACAGTGGTGGCTTTGAGGATGGAGAGGCCAGCATTTATATCACATGTCAGTGGAAGGATGATTATCATAAATAAAAGATGAAAGAATAATGAAATCCAACCTGAATCACCTGTATCAAATATAAAAGAAGGGCAGGGGAGGGTTATCTATTAGCAGGCGGATGATTTTTGTCTCTATGAGGATTCATTATCATATCATCCTTTTTTTATCTGATGGTGTTCCTCAAGGCTCAGTTTTTGGTCCCCTCTTGATCCACATCTTCATGCACTTGCATGGAAATGTTTAACCAATGCGAATTTTTTGATAAAACTTAAGTGAAACTAGATACAGAGCTCATTTTTACTGGTGGTAAGTAGAGCTAGTCAACTTAAACTAGACTGTAATATCAGCGTTGTAGATTTTAAAAATAGTATTAAGGCCAGGATTTTTATGTGTTTTGTTTTAACTTCAGCTGTTGTGGTTTTAGACTGTTTGGTGTTTTATGTGAAAATCTCAGTGGGACTATTCCCGGTGAAATAAAAGTTTAATGAAATTTTAAAAAATGCAATCAATTGCAAAGTTTAGGGAAATAACTGTGAACCGTTCTATACTGAAAGTTGGACAGATTCCCCAACCAAAATTTGGATTGGTGAGTTAGTCCTCACGCTTGAATCCTTTTCTCTTGTAAAAGTGAAATCAATCCTAAATCCCACTTTAGTGAGGCTTATTTTTGGATACTGTCCTCCTCATCCGATAAATAGCAGCATTCAGTGATGGTTTGGAGCAGTTTTCACAAATGTTGATGAGTTTGTTTTGTTCCTTTTGAACACCTCATACCCATTTGCTATTTTTGTCACGTCTGCAGAGTGTATCATTTAGACCTTTAAGTATCCACACAGCATTACTTTGAACTCGCTGGAACAAGAGTGTAGAATAAGTATAACTGTTTTGTAAATGCATCTTGGAGGTTTTGTAGTGCTGCTGGTTGACAGCTGTAAGACAGCCGGCTGACATGCAGGTATCTCTAATGGGCTTTTGAAACTTTCTCCAGCGTTTGCTGTCGTGCTGTTTCATACTTCAGCAGACCATTAAGTGAGGCTGAGATTGTCTTTCTCGGCTGTCTGTTTCCTCTGTTTCCTTTCTTCTAGCCAACAACTGCTAAAGTTTGAGAACGCCGTTCTGCTGCAGGAAAGTGTCATGAAACTCAGAGAGCATCTGGCCTCAATCCTAAACTTCTAATACTGAGTCTTTGGTCTTGAGTATTATTGGCTTGAAATATCTGTATAATATCAAATACATTTTAAATTTAAAAAAAGAAAACTAAACAGTTATCTTCCTTTGAACCATGAGTTTTACAGCTCTCATGTTAATTTTTGTAGTTTTGTGTCTTGAGGGTTATTTTGCAGCTCAGGCAAACACTAATACTTTTTTTCTGTCTAATAAAGTTGTATTTTCTTCAGACTCTAAAGTACTTAATTTCCCAAGCTGTCTCAGAAGCTGCACTTCGCTGACATGAATTATTCCTCTGAGGGAATGATCGTTCATCATGAGCATCTTATTCCGGCTGAGAGAAGGCTGTAATATGAAACATCTGGATATGCAAATCACTAACTACAGCTTTGACATTAAGTGAGGTAGCAGCGCGTACAAAACAAGCCATCCAGCCTCCCCGAACTGTGTTTCTCACACTTATCGGCTGTTGTGCCTGTTAACTAACATCCATAGTTCAGGGTGTGTGTATCGGGGTGAAAAATAATACGCAATTCTTTAAACAACAACTTAAAACACACATTAAACAATCCATGTTCCAGAATAAATGTTAGAAATGTATGTTTCTGCAAACCACGGGTATGCAACATGTTCTCATCCGGACTCGTCACATGGTGCCACTCTGTCACACATGACATTTTCAGTATCCTTCTGTGTCAGCTGTCCTCCATCCACCTAAAATACATACCCAAATTAATGCCACGAAACAAGACAATAAGTAATGGTGTAACACATAACACCAAACAGAGCAAAACTGTTTTAAGTGAGATATATTTTTGCACACAATACACAATGCTCTCAGTGTGCATGCATACAAACATATGTCTAAGCATCTGTGTGTGTGTGTACATGTCTATCACTCCTACACACACACACACCAGCTCATCTGTTAAATCCCGTCCTGAGTGTGTGTCCAGCTGGCCGCCCACTCGCCGCACAGCACCAACCACGAGCTGTCAGTCATCAGTGGAACCCTGCAGACATTATCTCCCATCTTCTCCCAGAGTCTCTGACTTTAACTGGCTGAAACAGATGTGCCAAGGTGGGAAAAAATACATTATGACACCAGCCAATGAGGATGCTATCAGCACGACCTGTCAGTCAGGTTTCATACTTTTGTTTTGCACAGGGAGGTTTGACGGAGCTACGTGTCAATAAGCAGCTCAGCAGCTTGATGCCTGGACACTGGAGGAACGTTCGGTCAAGACAAAGATAATTAAATAAACTGCTTTGCTCAAGGTCATATTAGCACTTTCAGGAACACATTCCTCCTGTGTGGCAGGATACTCTTTAATATATATACAGCATACATAGCGAGGAGTTTCATTCTCAAAACTCACTGGAAGACAGCTTTTTTATATTGTTTAGACACTGGAATCTGATCAAGGTTAGTGATTATTAATAAAAACAACCTTGCTAGCTGCATGGCTCCAGGGATGACAATGTCAGTCGGGCAGTTGTTCCTCCACACTGCTCAGCCAGTTCTCATCAAAAGTCATTAAATACCACTGCTTTTGCTCTGCTTTTCAGTGTAAGAACCCAACACCAAAAGCCCCCTTTCGCGTCCCCATGATACGCTGCTGGAAGTTGTCATCTGAGAACGTGGCCGGACAAAACCGATCGCAGTGCCATTATATGCTGGCGGATGGCGAGGCGGCATCTGCTGTGGCAGCATGATACACTGCTGGACAGCGTTAAGTCTGAACAATGCTAGCAACGACGCAATGTCACCATTTTCAGGTCAAAACTTGTTGTTTATTTTGAATGCCTCAGCTGTTCTTTGTGTTCAGTGTTAATAAGCAAATCGAATGCAATCGAAGATGATTACCATCCATGCATGCAACACTGTCCTTGTGGCAGTGACTAACAGTGTATTTTAACACTTGAACTTGAGCATTGGCTTTATTTCTTTCAAAAACATGGGAGGAAGACAAAGAGAAAAAGAAGAAATGGCCCTAAAATTTGAAAGAAAACAGTAAAAAGGTGCAGTAAAAATTTCCTGAAAATAAGTTTTACTTTAAAAAAAATAAAAATTAGTGAAAAAAAAAAGAAAGGAAATGACATGGAAAGGGGCAGACATGTGTGGTGTCCCGTTAACTCTACTAACTGCAATAAGAAAAGTGCATTTCATCATATCTGAAAAAAAAAAGGCCGGAGGGAGAAACCATCCTTCTCTGTTTGACTTCCTGACTCACATTTGGCAGAGCAGCTGAGACAGAAACAACGCAGCGTTCACCAACAGCTGTCTAAATACAGAAACCCTAATAACCATGGAGCACCACGAGCTGCCAATCACAGAAAAAAAAATCATTGTTCCCTATCCATCATCCTCTACAGCGTTGGATGGAAGCATCGTTCTCTATCTGCTGTTTCATTCCAGCAGTTTTAATTAGTTTGCAGTTAAATGGTTTCCTGTTTTTTTATTATTTTCTATTTCAGTTTTGACAATCACAAAATAGACAAATGACGGGTCAGTGGAGGGTGCATGTGTGCATGCGTGTGTGTGTGTGTGTGTGTGTGTGTGTGCACTTTTTTCTTTTTTTCTTTTTTTTGTGAGGCCCAATTTTGGTTTATATAACCAGATTGGGGATATTCAGTCCAGTTGCCAGAAGAAAATGCTGGCATTGTACATTTCTGCAAACCACGGATATGTTGCATTTGTACACTTCATATGTTTATATATCAACTCTTTTAAAGTGACTTAATATATAAGCTGACTTTGTCATCGGGAGGTTGGTGGACACCTATGATGTGAGACACCTGCCAAGCTGCAGACAGCTGTTTACGAACAACAAACAACAAAACTGGTTGTCCTTTGGTAAGACATAGATGTGTTCCCATTACAGATTTACGTAAAACTTAAGCAGCATTTTCGAAATGTCGATAAAACACAATGTGGAGATGACTGTGTGATGCTCTGTGACTTCTCCTCTGGTGATGGATGCTGAAAACATCAGCAGCTTTCCTGTGCTCATTGCCTGAATGACATATGGAATAAAGGACTTCCCATAAATGTCACGGCTGGTTTTTGGGACCCCAAATCGACGGCCAGACCAGAGCATCTCAAACTCTGAGTGCGATTATATGTTTGGTTATGTTTTGGCAACAAAAGTGATACTAGTCCTACATCACCTTAACATGTATGTTATCAATGAAACATGACAACATGCCCCAAAATATAATCAGAGCAACACTGAAGATGGAAGCAAATAATCCTTCATATTTATGCTCATAACAAAAGAAAATCTATTTTACAAAGTTTTTTATACTCAATTTAACTTCTATTTTTTTCAGCTGACATTAAGCAGATATATTACTGCTGTGTCCTCCCCCAGTCCAATGTAGCTCCTGCTCTCAGGCTTTCCCAGAGGAAACTGGTTGGTGTAGGTGTTGAACTCCGACTCAGTGATGCAATCGACACAGACATTAAAATACAAGTCCAGTTAGTGGATATCAAACTTTAAAGTAACTTCAGATTCATGCACACATTTAGCAGGAGACATTACTATTCAAGGGCTGCGTGAGAAGCACTGCAGGAAACACAGATACTTAGAATACTGGTGAAGCTGTTGACACAAACATATGAGCACACACACTGGTATAAAAAATACACTCCTACCACGTTTGAGCTGCATGTTGCTAACTCATTTTAGCAGGTTTGCACTCACAGGCTTTCAGGGTGAGCTGAACTGTACTTGAGCTGCCCTCCACTTTATTCCGCAGCTCAAACATTTAAACAGCAGCTCGGCCAAACGCTTTTCATTTCACAGGTCATTTCAGCCGAGTGCATAAACCAATCAGATCCTTTATAAAATATTGCCCTTGCAAATAACCAGACAGTCGTGGCTGCGGGGAGCAACAGAGGCTCTGCAGCTGCACCACAAATCTTCACACGAACCAAAAGCTGGAGTTGAGATGCAGAGATGAATGGACTGCTCACAGTGCTGCCAGATATGTGCACAGGAAAACACTTGAATGCATATACATTTCAAAAAAGGCCACACTGTGGCTGAAGGTAATGGGGGAAGAAATAAAAGATCTGCATCCTTGAAAGGGAAGACAGACGAAAGAAACAAAGAAAATCAATTCAAGCTGCAGGCAATCACCAGTTAGAAAAGAAAGAGATGAGTCCACAGAAAACGGAGAGAAGAAAGGGATCAGTTTAACTTGAAGGCACTGAGTCCACTCAGACGCACAGAAGAACAAAAAGACAATAAACAGACGGAGCTGAAAGCAATCAGCGAATCCCGTCAGAGAAAAGAAGGTGTCTGCAGAAAGAAGGGATGAAAAGAGGAAATATACTCATGCAAGTTAAAGTCAGTGTGCAAATATTCACCGAAGAAGGAGGTGTGGTACAAAGAAAGAAAGACAGACAGAAAGAAATTCAAAAAGAATGACGACAACCTCATTTTCCACAAATATGTAAAAAGACATCTGTATGTGAAATAAATAAAAGCAACAAGATCACTTCTTAAGGTGGTTTCCTTATTTTCCAGGTATTTTCTCTATTACCATTATTTAACTATTTACTAATTTCTTGCTATTTTTGGGGCCATTTCTCATTAACCCAATTTGATTAGGTTTTAAAGGGTTAATAGGTCCAATACATTGGTTTATGACAAAATCAGAAATATTTGCAATATTTATCAGTGTATATTGTGCATGTTTGTGGGTTTTTCCCCAAGTCTGCTTCTGTTCACGACTCCCAACACCTCACCTCTCAGAGACAAAGCCGGGCTCTTACTTTGAAAGTCTGTGCTTGGCTCTTCCTCTGCAGCTGTCCGGTGCGGCCGGCTGATGTAAGTGGACATGAGGCTGTGATTAATGGTGGGAGTAATGGTTTAGTCAGTGCAGCATATGAGTCCGGCTAACAGCTCGGCTCTGTGCTGTAATTGAAGTCGACAGTAGAGTCACCTCCACGACCTCTGACACTGTGTTCCTCTACCACACACACACACACACACACACACACACACACACACACATTCTGTATTCTGATAGAGTTCTCCAGTTGCTATAAGGGTTCTCCATCTTTTCTTCTTTCTCTTCTCTCTGTGAAATGAGCACAATGTCTATAAGATGATGTTTACATTGAAAGTAGTAGACTTGTGTCTCATACGCAGAAAAAGACAGAAATGAAACATACAAAAATACAAACAGGAGTCGGTTCACATTGAAACAGGAGGAAAGTAGATGACACTCAGCTGTGCTTTTCTGCCCGACAGTCTCCTAAAATTTGGTATTTCATTATAAATAAAAAAAATGTCCATAACTGTTTTGATTGTTTGCTGCTAACTTGTTTGGTATTTGTCATAATAGATCAACAGGAAGAAGGTCTGATAGCAGCTAACTGTAAGGAGGCACGTCGCCACCAACCATGGCAGAGTCAGACGTATTACCGTCAATAAATGGATTCTGTCCCCTTGCTTGTATACTGGGACAAGGACAGTACTCCAGTTAAATGGCCTAATCGATCTATAACTTTAGCTCGACTTAACTGCGCATGTAAACACATGGACTGTGGTTCGAGGCTCAAGCTAACATTAGTTACATGAATGTGAAGCTGCAGCCGTGAGCCTTTGGCTCCAGGTAACAGATGGCTGAATTATAAGCGACATTTTCTCTCCGTCTTTGAAGCACGTTGCTGATATTGACACGTGTTGTATTTTGTTTGTTGTCACTCTCTCTTTTGGACTCTGATGGTCAGTCTATCTTCCTTCTTTTTTTTTTGCAGGATTCTGAAACCTTAGGCAGGTTTCCATTACAGATTTGTGCAAAATATTTTTGAATTGCTGATAAAACCCAATTGCAAGGTGACTGCGTTTTCACTGAGTGATGTTCTCTGACTTCTCCTCTGGCGATAACTTTCCAAGAAGCATGGTGATAGATGTTCCATTGAAGTTTTGCAAAATGTGGCTTTTTGTGTGTCTCTTTTTCAAATGTCCTGAAATACCACCTCATGCAAGCATTCATTTTTTTCTGTGACAAATGGAATTTTTTAAAATTGAGGTATATTTTATATTTTCAATTTCAGTTTGTGCATTTGGAGGGTTAATGGAAACTTGCCGAATGAATCAGACTTTCACCATCTGAATGGATGTGAATGTGCATCTGCAATTGTAGGACAGGTAATAGGAATGTCCTCTCTCTGAAACGACCGATAACTGGCCAAAGTCTCTCATCACTGGCCTGAAAACACAGCCAAGAGAAGGCGCAGAAGTCTGAGTCTAGTAAGATCTGAAGAAGCCTCTTGGATGAGAGATGAATTATCTTCAAGAAACAATTTTCCTACAATTTAGCACCTAGAATTACTGTGACCTGGATGACTGAAAATCTTGCTCAAAGTTTATTATGGGATTTTTGCCTAATATCACCAAATAAAACCGCCTGCCCAAGCTTTAAATTTTGACGTAATGGTTGTGCTAGATGACTCATGAAGGGATCACCACAGTTATTACAGTCCACCCTGAGGGGAAGATGAATGTCAGGACAAAATGTCACACCGATCCATCTAAGAGTTTAGATATTTCAGTTTGAACATAAGTGGCTGAATCTGAGAACAAACTTCACCTGAGCACGCAGAGTTTTTAAAGCAAACAAACAATAATCGCATAAAACATGTTTATATACTTCAGTGTGGAGGGACAGACAGCGACAAGGCTCACGGGAAATGGGATCTTAATTTACAGAGCAGTAACGGTGCCACTAGCGTGACCACTAATCATCCTCACTCTGGCGTCATTAGGCCACAGCTATAAGGCTGCGCTATTAAAATAACAATTTATTAATGATTAAAGATGCCTCACTGAGCAGAGAAATCTACCATTTAGGAGATTTAACCCACCCAGACTGTATGACTGTCGGCTCTGAACCATAAACAGGTTTGTCAGGGACAGATAAGGGGTTTATAGTTCATATTTGCTCTCAGATGAGGGCAATTTCTTCTGGATGGACGCCTCTTGTCAGTGCACCTCATCCACCCAGGGGTTGTATTAGCTGCTTGTGTAATGCACTTAATACGGGTATTGGTTGTGGAACCAGGTGGAGGCAAACCTGGCAGATACAGCTTTATTCTGTATGATACAGTAAAAAGTATCCTCAGATTTCACCTCTTATTTAGCCTGGAGCTGCATCCAGATACATGTGGGACGCTGCGGTCGTGGCTGGGGGTGCTTCTGTGCTGCCATCCTAAATAAATCTGTCTGAAGAAGGGAGCTGCTTGGCTGAAAGTTTGATACGAGTTTGTAATTCTCTGCGCTAAAAAGATGTTGTGCTCTCAGCACTGTTTGGATCAGGCAACAGTGGAGACGTTTTGTAGGAAGTAAAGGGGAAAGTGTGAAGAGAAGCGCCCAGTGGACACACAGCTGCGAGCCTCTGATGCTGTAAGAGATCCCATTACAGGGAGGCTCTACATGCAATGTACTTTGGTTTGGTAGCAAACTTTTACTTGCAAAAAAAACATTTTTTTAAAGAGCAAAAGTTGTTTTTTCTCATTTGAAGGGGCTCTAGTTGAATTCAGAGTGCCTGAGTTGTCTGCACACAGTTCTCAACAGCCCGTTATTATTCCAAAGTTGTCAAATGCTGCCGTTTTTTGCAGTACTTTTGGAGTAAGATGCAAATGCTAAAAGCCACCTTTGGTGTCCGTGCGATAAGCCTCTGGACTGCTTCAGCTGAGAATGTGGACGGACAGAACCGTTTCCGCTGTTATGATAACGGACAACTGGACGGCAACTGGCCCATCAGCGTGATACACAGACAGCGGCATCAGTTGAGAGTACGGCCGGACTGAACCTGTCAAGTCCACATGATGCACCATTGGACGGCGTCAGTTTGAAACTCTGTCGGTAACAATTTAATATAAGGAGCACGAAAGTTCCTGTAAGGCAAGCCGGAGGGGGTTGACAGATTCAACAAACTAGACTTTCATGCCTGAGTTGTGTGTTTGCTTCCCATCTGAATTTGATGTGCCTCCTTCCCTTAATCCTAACCATCCGTGCCAGTATGTGCATTTTCTCGACATCCCAGCATTGGTTGCCATGTGCTTTTGTCGCCTAAACATAAACACGTGCAGCGAAATCCCACCATGTGCTTGTGTCGACACCATGGTAGCAGCATCAACAGCAGACTGTTCTCACTCCAAACTCATCAAATGCATCCACTCTGTCAGTGCTTTTGGCCTACGAGCATGATGGGGCAGGCATGTGGGGAAGCAGACGGGTCCCACAACCAAACAACTTTCATGCGGGACTCTGGAGTTGTCTTCCTGTGTTGATGTGTGGGGTTTTTTGGGGTTTTTTTTACACCTCACCATTTGTCTCTTTTGTTAAACCTAACCATCGTGACAGTTGCGTTTGGTTGCCACGTTCTGCTGTGTAAACATAAGGACCGTGCTGCATCAGCGCAGTAACTATATCCCAGAGAATAATCAGCTGACACATAAGGTACCTAAAACGTCATAAGTAGACACAGAAGGTCGCTGACAGAGCACCACTGTGGGACGAGTTGGGATAAAAACGTGTTGGCATTTTTTGACGTCCCAGTGTTGGTTGCTATGTGCTTTTGTTGCTTAAACATAACCACGTGCAGCATCATCCCACAATGTGCATTTGTTAACGTCACAGTATCAACATCGGACGCAGAAGGATAGTTAGAGCGTAATATGTAGACACAGAAGTCCACTGAAGAGCTGTAACATTCGGATGAGAATGTGTTAGTGTTTTACATACAATAATTAAGAACAATAATAAATGTATTTGTATAGCACTTATATAAACAAAGTTACAAAGTGCTTCACGAAGTACATAAGAATATACAAAGAAATTTACAGTTAAAAAATAAAATGTTAAGAGCTAAAACAACATAAACTTCTTTCCACCACTTTTTTAAAGTTTCAAGTTAGTTTGATTCATATCTTATTGTAAATGTCCAGAGGAAACTATTGTTTGTTTTTATTTTCATATCGGTGTCAGTTTTCATCTTACTTGATTTTATAAGTTATACAGTAGAAAATGGAAAATATACTACATTTTCTGTCCAAAGCTGTGTGGACAACTGTGTTGTTTTTCCAGAATCGACTGAGACAACAAAACTCGGGCTCGCTTCCAGCACGCGGAGGGTTATCAGATGGACACAGAAGCTCCGCTCTCCTCTCAAAGCTTCTCTCACACTGACAGGTTTTAGTTTGTCCTCAGGTTGAATCTCACCTGCGCTGCTTCCTGTTTTGCAGCATCCTCCTCCGGCCGGTTCTAAACATCAACTCACATCACGCATCAGAGCCTTCAAACATCCAGAGAGGAAACTTTCTTTCTTCTTTCTCTGTTGTGCTGATTCGAGGGTGGTTTTCTGAGATGTTTGATTCGTGCTTTTTTGGTTTGTAGCCCTTAAAGGATAAATCTGTGTTTTGTTTGGGGTTTTTTTAAAATTGTATTTTGTTATGTTTTCTGTTTTTCTGTTTTGTTGGTAGAATCCCATGAAACGATCAAAACCAACAAATGTGTTAAATCCTGCGCTTTGTCTTTGGCTCTCAGCCTCGAGCCCATCAGTTCCTACTGAAGAAATAAATCTCACATATATAGTTTCATTGCTTAAAGGCTCTCTGATTTGAGTAGTTGCTAACTGTAGTTTTTCTCCATCAAACAGGAGGAAATAGTGCATTTGTTGGGGATTATTTAAAATATTAAAGTATTTGTGGCAGCAGGATGTCCAGTCACCAGAAGAAAATGTTGGCGATGTGCGATTCTGAAAACAACAAATATGTTACATTTGTATGTTTCATACTTACCATAAAATTTAGTACGTGTATGAGACAGTCTGCAGACCACTGAAGACCACTGTTGAAGACCAACAGTCAACAAAACCACTTGTGATATAGTGAGATGTTTTCTACCAGTCCACCACTGTTTCCAGCAGCTTTCAAGGTATCAAGCAATGTTTTCTTGTAGTGGTCTGTGGCTGTATTTTCAGCTGCTTTTTAGGCACCAAATGTAGTTTTTTGGAGCAAGCCGTCACTGTGTTTCCTGCAGCTTTTTAGGCACCAAACGTGGGTGTTTTGTAGCTACTCAACTGCATTTCCATTGATTTTATGGGCATCAAACTTGGGTGTTTTGTGTTGATCCATCAATGTTTTACAAATAGCTTTTTGGTACCAAACATGGGTGTTTTGTGGTGATCTATTAACGTTTTACAAACAGCTTTTGACTTTTCACTGTGTTTCCAGTAGCTTTCAAGGCACCAAACAATGTTCTTTGTAGTGTCATGTTGCTATATTTCCAGCTGCTTTTAGGCACCAAACGTAGGTGTTTTGTAGTGGCCTGTCACTGTATTCCCAGCTGTTTTTGGGGACCAAATGTGAGTATGTTGTAGTAGCCCATTCTGTGTTTCTTATGGCTTTTTCGGCACCAAAAATGCATGTTTTGTAGCAACCTATTGCTGTGTTTAAAATTAGCCACAGTCTTGTTTAATTGTTAAGTTTTGAAAATGCACTGCAGGAGAGGGAGAAAAAAGAACAGAAAGTTTTTTTTAAAAAAAGAGAACAAAGCAAACAGATCTTTTAATTACTTCCCTTTTTTAATGACGGGCACTTTGCAGCTTAAAGATGAAGTTGGTAACTCAAAATAACTTTTTGTCATATTTTTTAAACTGTCATAATATTCTGAGAGGAGCACATGAGACAGACGATCTGTGAAAAAATCATGTTGCTTTGGCTCGTCCTGGTGCTATTATTGGGATTTATAGAAATCAACCGCGCCTGGCAGAGCTCAACCAATCAGAGCCAGGGGGAGGCTCTACTCAGTGTCAGTCAATGCTCGTGCACACGCTGCACAGCATCTTTCCTTCGCACACGCTCAGCCAAACTCAGTGTCGTCAGCTCGCAGCCTCAGGAAGAGAATCACGATACAATGGGCGAAAAACAACCACCGGCAATGAAAAAAACTCATTCCTCTGCAGACAGCAGCAGACACGGCAAAGACAGAGTCACAGAAGCCGACAAAAGACTCTCATTTATATATAAACATGAGACCACCGTCCTGCGTACGTCCTTAAAAGAGGACAAAACTCACACAGTCACACCTCTACAGTCTCACCTGCTGCTGTCCTTGTTTTTCAAAATATCGAAGGCTGAAAAAAGTCCACTTCTCTCTGTGTCCCAACCACTAAAAGACTCGTCTGAACCTTCGGCTCAGATATGATTGTCAGGTCATCATCACCTTGAAAGGATTCCTGCAGCTCGGCCTGGAGAGCGGGCCGTGATGGACCGAGACGTTTTTCTCCGCTGTGGAGTGTGTTTGGCTTTTTGACAAGGGCCATCAGTTTAATGACCTCGGCGTGTCGGCCTCAAACAGAAAGATGAAAGCTGGCTTGTCAGTTTCACTTGAGTCTTCTGCCGAAATCAGACAGACTGCGGTGAACCCACAGAAGCGTGATCACTACAGACTATGAAATACAATAAATCAAAATGAAACTGAGATTTTAGAAGATAAATAATGCAGTTTGCAATCCTTAGAAGCTGAGGAGAGAAGAAATCAAAGATAATAACGCTTTCTTCACAGAGTACCTTTAAATTCACCTTCAGCTTGTGTCACCTGTGGTTCTTTCATGTGTTTGTTTTTTTACATTTCAGTCGCTGCACGTTTCCTACATCAAACCTTAATGTTTCTCCCTCTCAGCATGCCTCCATGTTTGCTTTTCTTGGCAGTACTGAATATAAAACACGTGTTCATTGGTGTGTTCATGCCAGCAGCACACAGACTCCATTATTTCTGTTTCTACTTGATGGTATAGCTCAGAGATGTATTTTCTGTAAAGTACAGGCTGTGAGGTGAGCTGAATCCACCCAGCAGTCTGCGTCCCAAACATTTATTCTGTAACAGCTCACTATAGGTTCACCAGTCTGTGCATAGAAAGTCACCGGTAAGAGTGTTTTTGGAGGGATAACCAAATCTCTCGTAACATCAAGAGTTCATTGTTCGATGTCATTAAACCCACATTTAACCCTTTGGATCCTGGATCAGCTTCAGTTTTTTTGCATTGCATTCAGACGCCTTTCACAAATATTTAACCTTTGAACTGTGAGCAAATTGGTTTGAATGTAAGAAAAACACAATAAACATGTTGGTAAGAAATGTTGCACAAATTTCAAGAAATATGTGGATTTAGAAAATTACTTCTTAAAAGTTGGGGAAAATGTAAACTATATTTATGATTATCATTATTACATATGTAAAATATAATTTTTTAAAATAATTTTGAAGCCATTTTCCAGGTCTTTTTTTAAATTATTTTTTTTATTCAAAGTAATTTCGAAGTCTTTTAATGTTTGTTTATTTTCTTTTTTGTTTTGTTTGTTTGGTTTTTTTGCTTTTTCTTTTTATAATATAAACTCATTTCCATTATTTTTATTTGTTTGTTTGTGTGTTTGTTTTACGCATTTTATTTCCTATTTCCTATTTTTTAATAAAAACTTCTTTTATGTCATCTTTTGTACCTTTTTACTAATTTCTTGCCAATTTTTGGGTTATTTCTTTTTGCTCATTGCCTTCTTCCCATGTTTCTTAAAGAAATCAAGTGTGAAACCACAGTGTCGCTCACACCTGCAGATAATCTAGAGTCATTAGTTCACCTGCATGTGACTTAAATTCAGGAGAGCATTCACAGTCTGTGAACAGCAGCAGTTAAAGAGGAACCTTTGTGTCTGCCAAATACATCAAGACTGAAATTGCTTTAAAAATCATTTTAAAAGACTAAAGTCTGACACGCTCTCATATCTGAAGACAACATGAGTTTTTATTTACATTATAAGGTTTTGCAAAGGCCAAAAAAAGCTTCCTTTCTAAGTAAAAATCCTCCTTTCAGGCTTCCACTTAAGTAACTTTGGGGCATTTCAGCAAACTGGCTTGATTTCTTTCAAAAACATGGGACGAAAGTGAAAAAGTAACTCAATAAGAAATGGCCTTAAAATTAGCAAGAAATTAGAAAAAACATTTCAAAAGAATGTCTTTAAAATAAACAAAAAACATCAACAAAAAAAGTAAAAAGTTAAAATAAGATCACCTAAAAATAAGTTAAAAAAAATGGTACAAAAAAAGATAAAATAACTCTATTATAGAGTATAGCTTTATGGAAAATATCTAATTATTTTAAGGTAATTTTTTGGTCAACATTTATTTTTAATCTTTAGTGGGACATTTTCTGCTCAGTTGCTCATTATGTTTTTCCTCTAGTTTTCAAATCAAACCAGTACAAGAAACTATTTTTTTAGGCTTGAAAAAAGCAGAATTTATGGAAAGAGAAGCAGAACAGACAAAGAAAGAGAAAATCACAATAAATATTAAGAAATCTTGAATCAAGTCAAGTAATTTATTTTTGTTTATAAAGCCCCAAATCATACCAGATAACAGACCCAAAAGTTCAAAAAACTTTCATCAAGAGTAAGCACTGAGTGTGACAGTGGCAAAGAAAACTTAATTTAAGAGACAGAGGATAAGAAACGTTCAGATAAATGCAGGAAAAATGTAATATTTTCTTCTGACGTCCAGGAACAGCAGAGAATCCTCAGATACTCGGAGTACTGGTACCTCTGAACTCGTCTGTGCTGCACTCGTGTAAACAGTCAGATGTGGGTGATGAACTCGGGGTCGGTGCTAACTGCTGATCTGCTACGCTGAACTCAAGGAAACAAAACTCATCTCAGGGGAAAAAGAAAAAGGCAGCCGTGGTCTGTCTGGAGCCTTCCGTGTTTCCGTCGTGTTGGGTCTGAGCAGCGTCTGACTCACGCTGACTCACAGCGAGACGCTGCAGCTGAAGGCGACGTGTCCCCGGGGAGCGCCTGGCTCGTCAAACTGCTGCTTCTCGTGTCAGAAACACAGACACTTCTCATCCTGTAAAGCGCACTTTCATGTTCATCCTCGGCGCTTGGAAATCAAACACAGATTCAGTTTCTCACGACACACCGATCGACCAGCAAAATCCTTCCTCCCCTCCCCGTGTTTTTTTCTCTCTCCAGATTCTTCAGACTTCCAACACAAATCTCGATCGGCTGTCATGTTTGTTATGTTTTTTATTCTTATTTTCTGCATAATAGTGGAACTTTAAAATTAGAGGGTGTACTCTGTCGAAGAGTTTGACCCTCATACAGCAGCTCCTGAGGTGAGAAACACTGAGGCCAAATGATGTCAGACGATGTGATCACAGTCTATCACCAGTTTGTCTCTACAGCCGCCAATAAAAACACCTCGAGGCAAAACTACACCCCAGAGACAATGTGTAGCTTAAAATACAGTCAGAGCTAAAGGTGGAGATTCAACACCCTAATCACTGTTTCTAACAGGACAGACTTCTTCTGATGAATGCCTTTTATTACAATTAAAGAGTTTGCTTATTCCTACATATCCTCACACAACAGTTCATATGGTATCATAAATCTGTGCCCCGTGTCCTTAACATAAAGCTACATAATTAACAAAGTTACTTTGATAAGGTTTGTTAATCGCAAAAAAGTTTTTGCGTGCATGAGGTGGAATTTTCAATTCGAAAAAGCCATATAACACTTTTTTTTTTTTTTTTTTAGCTCACGTGCAATACCGGGTGGCGGTAATGCGAGTTTATGGACCCACCATTAAACCTAAAGAAGAAAAAGCACAACAAAGTCACAAGACATTCTGCAAAATGTGGCTCTGTATGTGTGGACGGAGGAAGAGGCTGCAATAGAAATTATCTTACCAATATTTTGGACATCGATCGCCGCGCTTCTTGGAACGTTATAACCAAAGGAAAGTCGCATAACAAAGCAGTCAGATAACACCACTCAGTGGAAACGCAGTCATCTCACCGTTGTGGTTTATTGAAATTTCGAAAATATCGCTTTAGTTCTGCACAGATCTGTCATGGAAACCCAGCTAGTGACAGCTTTCTGTAGAGGGTTTTCATACCTGAAGGGTTTTTCGGCAAAATTTAGAGTCTCTTCCAGCTCCAGGCCGCTCCTCAGTTACTGACCCCCGACCTCTGACCTCTGCAGCGAAGTTCCCACAGGGAGTCACAGTGTCGGCACATAATGTGAAGTATTCTCATAGATATGTGACTCAGTGAGTCTCCCAGGCTCAGAAAGGGTTAACTGATTTGCACCTGCACGTACCTGCTCCCACATCACAGAGTGATTGACTGCGCGAGGCGCCGAAACAGCGCCTCGCTTTCAGATTAATCATCAGAAACATGAATGGCGAGGGAACCGGCCCATGCACTTTATTCAAGATTCATCAGACTCTAATTACCAAATTCCATGTAAAAATTAATCAAAACATAATTAAAACATTAATCTTGAGAGGTTTTTCCCCGCTGCGGTCTATCAGTGACACAGCACCATCTACGGATCAGTCTGCAGAATCAAGACCAAAAACTCAATCAAGTCTTTGATTTGATTTGATTTGATTTATTTCAAACATGTAAAAAAGAAAAGGGAGAATTTATTATACAAACAGCAGACAGACAAAAAAAAGTAATTTTTTGAGTTCTCAATGTATTCAAATATCTTACTATTCTGACAATGCACTGTGTGTTGCATCATAAATACAGAAAATGCACAAAATATCAAAACCCTCTCTCTGTTACTGAGTTGAGACCCTTTTTCCATAATTTATATCTCAGTTTTCACAAAGCTTAAAAAGTTCCAGTCGAACTCTTGTGTTTGTGCTGATCTGCATCACTCCTTTGGACATAAAGAAAACACTGAATTTATTCTTTTTTTTGTTTGTTTCAGATCCACAGATCCATCAAACTGAAGGCGCATTTATTAACCAAAACAGAGCAAATATCCCCTTCACTTTATTTGCACAAAATGTATTCCTGGTTTGTTCAGTTGATAGAAGCTGTCCGTGTTAATTTAAAGAGCCAATGTACAAACCGTACAGATGTAAACTGCTGCTGACTCACAATATTCACACCGACAGTGTCTGCACATAAATCCTCTAAAGGGTTTGTGTTTTTCCAGATACCTCCAAGGCTGACAAAAAGATTTCATGCAGCAAAAAGTGATAAAAAGTGAAATTAAAATAGTGCCCTGATATATTGCGTAACATTTCAAAGCAGTATTAATATTATAAATATTTTTTCTGCAAAGTTATTAAAGAGAAATTTCACACAGGCATTTTTTTGAAGAGTTTCTTTTCCCTAAGGTGATATATGATGGCACAGTTCGGGACATCACATTAATTAAAAAACTTTGAACAAAGCAAAATGTGTAAAGTGAGAAGTAATCTGATTTCCTGAGTAACTTTACAGAAACAGGTCCAAAAATTGCCAGGGAATTTGTAAAAAAAAAAAAAAAAAGTTGCAAGAACATTGCAACAAAAAACAATAAACAAATAAAACAAGACAAAAAACAAAAAATGAAAAATAAAACTAAAGTTTGACAGACAAAGTAAGCAAGATTTGTAGAAAAGTACTTAAAAAAATAATTATCCTGAAACATAATAATAATAATATGTTATTTGATAATTATTGGCCGTCCATGTAAATATTAAATGAATGCATTTATTTTAAATAATTCCGAATCAGAAATTTCTGTGTTGAGAATTTTCCCATGTGTGTCAAAAACCTAAATCTGTCCAGAGCTGAGCGCCAGCCCTCCACAGCATCTGCGATTGACTGAAATTGAATGAAGCCGGTGTGATGTGTTGTTCAAACTTCTTCAGCCTGACAATGCACGCCTCTCGGATGATAAATAGAGCTGCTGAAAACATCTAATTTGTGAGGCTGCTGGCTCCCCAATTGAAAAGCAATCAATACGCCCATTAGCTTCACTGCCATTAGCTTCCAAACATGTGAGCACTTTCCAAACGCCCTCCGAGCACAAAGTCATTCAGGCAAATATTTGTAGACAACCATCTTCTTCCACACAACCGGCATCTGGCTCTGGCTGCAGGCTACAGGCGAGAAGCAGGAGGAATTATTGACGTCCAGGATGTCAGGATGTTTTTCTTTCTCTTTAACGTTGTAAAGCTCCCGTTAATTGAAAAGTGTTTACCATCAGTTCCATGTGATTGCACTTATGATATGCCAAATAAATGTCTCAAAATGCTTTAATTGTTGCATACTTCTGTCTGTAAATTGTGATAGCCTTGATGTGTACAGAAAAATTACATCAAGTAAAACCTGATCAAAAGATTTTGGGGTGATGTGGCTAACCACGCTGTGGAGAGGAATGGTTCAACATTTTGGGAAATGGGGTGGGAGGGGTGGATGATCCAACAAACCCCAGACTTTCATGCAGGAGTCCGGCGTTCACTCCCCGTCTGAATGTGATGTATTTTTTCTACATCTTACCATGCGCCACCTTCCCCTAATCCTAAGCATCCGTACCAGCATGTGCATTTGTGGACGTCCTGTCGTTGGTTGCCATGTGCTTTTGTTGCTTAAACATTTCCATGTGCAATGTCATCCCACCATGTGCTTGTGTTGACATCACAGTGGCGACATCCCAGAATGTCAACAGCAGATGCAGAAGGATACCTAGAGCCCAATATCTAGACAACATGTTGACAATATGTTTTCAAAAGTGGTTTTAATTTGGGGTTTTTTTAGACTAAGAAAAGCCGTTGTCGGGTCATGATCATATTCTGTATATAAAGACGAACAATGTGCTCCCAAATATACCCGCTATACTTAAGTGAAGCTAAAATATCACAGATACAGCTGCTGTCATCTTGCACTGGTGACATCAAGGTGGGGGAGTTCCCGCCAAAACACCTGTCCGACCGATTGCGAGCAGCGCCATTGGATGCGAGTGCATGGATTGGCTGCAACAACTGTCAATCATGGCAGAAAATCCACTTTTTGTATCATTTTAATAACTGATTTTAACCAAACTTATCATAAAAACAAACAGTTAAACAAACATCAGGCTGATGAGAACTACCTCCACTGTCAGAAACCATCTTTGGGAAACATTTATTTGGCGTGTACTTTGAGTTTTCAGTTTGGTCAGTTTTTGTGGCCTATGTCCCAGTATGACCTATACTGCAGTCAGACAGTAGGGGGCGATCCAGATTGAAAAGCTTTATTTTGGGGGATCTTGCATGTTGTACATCTTTATATACAGTCTATAGTTATGATTGACAGCTGTGATTTACTTGCTTTTGGCTCCACCCACAGATCAATAATGCACAGACTCTCAGTGCCTGTATTTGAGATATTTTGGCTAACAGTGGAAGGATACGTAAGTAGAGACATGTCGTCCATCTTTATGTACAGTTTATGGTCCAGTCATGTCTCTTCCTGCTGTGTTGCAGAGAAATGTGTCCGACGTCCTCTAGTGACGTGACAAAAACCACAGAGCGACCCTCCTGTTTGTGTCCTCAACATTAGAGACGGATTATTAATCCTGTTGTTTTCGTTCTGTGCGGGAATCCCTCTGATCTAATTGATGTCAGTGTTTGTATATTTAAAGGAGCCAGTGCACGACTTGATAAACCTGCGTCTACGCCAGCGTCCTAATGGAGTGATTCACTCCAGCTCTGTCTCATTACTGTGGAGGGTAAACAGCTAAATAGCTCCACCCCCCTACCCCCCCTCCTCCTCTTCCTCTTCTCCTGCTGCTTTTGCTCACTCATGCGCTTTCACTTCCAGAACTTGATTTCTATATTTTTACTGTTTTGTTTTTACGAGACTATTGTCCTCGCGCCCTCCGTGGAAGTGATGTCCTGGGACTTTTTTTACGAGTACATTCTCAGTTTTATATGTGTTGCAGCTCCCCCCCCCCCAAGTGATCTCATTGGTCACCTTGGCAACGTGTCCCTCCCCCTCGTGTGATGCTGTATAAGGTGACATAGCAACAGCTGCTGGATGCTGCTCATCAATCATATGTGGCTGCTGCTCGTTTGCAGCTACGTGTCCATAATGCCAAATGTGAGTCGTGTTGCTGGAACACAAAGTGTGTGGAGAATGACAATAAATCTGTGTGGAAACGAGACGCCGCTGCCCGAGGACAGGCGCTAATGTTGACGGAGAGTGTGCTACACTGATGGTGTCGTTAATGACCGTGGTCATTACAGGACGCTGGGCTCATCTCCGTGTGGATGTGTTCTGACGGTATGAATATGTATGACCGGGCTGCTTTGGAGAGCTCCAGACAAACTCGCCCTCAGGCTCCGTCCTGTCGCCCAAAGTGTCGACAGAATCACATTTCCTCTCTGCTCCGGATTTGCTCCCGATGCTCCATCATAAACTGAAATGCCATATCTTCATGAAACACTTCACCCTCCTCCTCTCTCATATCTCCTCCGACTCTAATAAGCTCTTGAAGAAAAATCTTCTCATTCTCCCCCCCTCAGATCTTATTTCCTGTCCTTCTTCTCTATCTCACATTGTTTTTGTCAAAGCAATAACTTTCAGCCTCTAAACTAACACTGAACTGTGACCAAAGAAAGAAAAAAAACTCATTTACACTTTTATCAGAAGCACTATTCTTTCATTAAAAAGGGAAGTTTACTTAAGTCACAAAAAAGAAAAAGAGTTTCATGTCCAACTTTTAGTACCAAAACATGCAGATAAGCTTATACCACATACTGCCGCAGTAATGCTACTAATACTAATACTATGAGACACCTTGTCAAAGAGTTATCATTACTAATGGTACTACCTCAATGGATGCTGATACTTCTACTACCACTACTAATTCTTAATGTAAAGGAGTAACTAGTTACATGTAGGAGCGGGCAACAGATTGAATATACGTGATGTATCGCCACCTGTTCTTTGTGCGATATATAAAAATACTTTAACACGAACATCCAGTATAAATTGTTATTTTTTGTTTGTTTTGAGAAGTTGAAGAAGTTGAAGTGGCTTTGCGTCTTTTTGTTGTGCAGTAATGACCTGTCTTGAGTACACTTTTGCACAGAGCTTGCACCTTAGGCACGACATCGAATAAACTCACAACATTAAACCTGAGTTTAAAACTTATAGTAGTATTACTGATGTTACTACTGCAGCAGTAATATACTTCTTCCACAAGTACAACTGAAAGCGCAACTTTGTTTAGACTTCAGGGCCCTTTGACCAGCTCTGAATGCCAGCACACCATTCCAATATGATAGATCACATCATATTTTGAGCACCACGCTTGTAAAATTGGCACATGACCTGTTGTCAAGGCAACACAGCAGCTATGAAAAGGCTCAGAGAGACACCAATCTTTTCCAACACTCAAACCAGCAGAGAAAGTAATAAAGCAAAGTCCTCCTCGCAGATTCATCACCACAGATATGTCTCATCCATCCATCCAGTGGGAGTCCACAAACCAGCAGGTGACGTCATGGTGGATACGTCCATCTTTTTTTACCCTCTGAAGATAAATCACATAAAAGCCCCTGCCTGACCGCACAGAGATATGAACAAATATGCAGTGGCTGCATCCAGACTTAACTCTCAGGTGTACCTAGTTGCTCTAATGATCACCCGGAGAGAGAGCACAAACACACAAACAGGTGAAACAAGTTCATTTTTCAAAGCAGGCTCATTTTCAAGAGTAGTCAAAGCAGCGTCTGACGACTGATGCTGCATTTATATGGAATCCAGCAGACGGCAGACTGGCGACACCTCCTACATGGCACAGGAAAAAAAGAAAAAATAAATCCGACTGAATGGCAGGACGGCAGAGTACAATATAAATGACGATATGTTGCTACAGTGATGAGTCAAATATGTATTAAATTAAATTATTCAGGGTCTTATTTTATGTAATTATTGTAGCAGTTTACATAAAAGAGAGATTTCTCTTCATATTGTAGTAGATGTAGAAGGTCACTGAGAGAGCGGCACCATATGATGAGTTGAGATGAGAACATGTTGGTTTGCTGGATTTGAAAGCAGCATAACTTGTTGGCATTTGATGTGCGTCAGATGCCCACTCCACTCTCTTGACAGATGGATGTAGTCTTTAATGCAGTGTCTGGTTTAACAGAGCCTCCACACCGCAGCCACACCACCGCTGTTGATAAACCTCCTCCAGTCATCCACATCAGACCACCTTCATGAATAAATGAAGCGACTGTTGCTGACTTGTGCTGCCTGGAGATTTAGCTCGATGAGCAGGAGGACTCCGGGGCTCGCTATGTTAATGTCCTCTGTATAGATTACACTGCTTACTAATTCATGCAGGAGGAGGTAATTTATTGGGCTTTCATCGAGGGCCCCAATGGGAGATAAATGCTGTCTGTCCGGCCCTCTGCACAGACCTCTGAGAATTCATCAAGTGGAGGCTAAATTGGTTTTTACTGGACTCCACGGGGAATCCTTTTTAGATGGGTGAGCTCTGGTGGACGACTGCACTTCATTCACCCCCTGGTAATGCAAATGTGGATTTGATCCATGAATAAATATAATTTCTTTTATTTGTCTGCTCCCATAGGGTCCAGAAATATGCTTCATTTTCTGAGTCACAAGCGTGACAAAGTGCAGAGGTCAGGCCACTGCACTCTGATGACATACTATATATAACACATTTTGCTGTGACCCAGCAGCGACCAGAGCTGGAGGAGGATGGTATGAGGAGAAGCACTGAAAAGACAGAGATGATAGGAACTTCAGTGATCCCTGAGGCGAAAACTGTTCAGTATGGATATGTACTTTTTATTTATGGTCTACAAGGTACAAGGTAGATTTATTAGTAAAACAAAGTTTAAAAAGTGAAATTAAAATTTGTCCTTGATCCTGCTTCATCTTTGGAGTTGAAGGATAAGTTGATTAAAATCAGCAGCTAATATGAAAAATTCCATGCAGTTGCTGCTGATCATACAATTACTGCAGTGCATTTTTTGAATTTGTATCAGAGTCTTGTGTCCTGTCGGCTCTGAACAAGATCTGCCCATCCAGTGCAACAGCTTGATCTGGGATGTTATGTTTTAACCATGTCTCTATGAAGATGTGTGCAGAGCAGTCTCTGATCTCCCGTTGCTGAGTGAGCCTCAGTCGCATCTCATCCACTTTAATTTCCTGCAACCAGACATTAGCCAGAAGAAGGCTTGGCAGACTAACAGCTCTTGGTCCAAGTGGGTCAGCCTCGCCCTGATGCCGGCTCTCCTTCTTCTCTTTGTTTTTTGGTTTTGTTTCTCCCCTCTGGTCTGACTGGCCGCTCGGTGTATGCCGTTGGTGGAGATCCTCTCGTGGTCTGCTGTAGTCAGTCCAAACCCCACACAACTTTTCCCAATGTTGATAAGTGCTTCTCTATTGTCGAAAAGGCATGATCAGCAGAAGGGCCCATGGTGTCAAAAAAACAGAAAAATATAACAAATAGCAGCAAGAATTTGAGGAGCTACTGGCTGCTGCATCTACATGCACTGCCGTCGTCACACTCTTGCAGTGATAGTGTTGTGGGTCAGCTTTAGGCTGTAGGGTGCATTGACTATATTGCACTGATACTTGACTTATGGCCCATGGGCCAAATCTAGCCCCTAATAGGTTGCCAGGTGGCCCCTTGACTATTTTCTAATGAGGAAAAAAAGGGAAATTACCTGGTAAATGTGCTAAAAAATATAATAATTTGTAACATAATTTCAAACATCTAATTATGATGATTATACACATAGCTCTTTTCTATTTTCTGCAAGAAATGTTTTCCTCCTTCTAAATCTACTAATTTCTTGCACTTTACTGAAGATTTCGCATCAAGTTGCATTTTTTCCTATTTTTATGGAATAAATCTCATCAAGTTTCTCAAGGTTCAAAGGTTTAAATACTTGTGAGGTACTTTTCTAGTACTACACGCAGTACTAGAAAAGTGATGCCGCTCCAGGTTTCAAAGGATTAAAGAAATATGTACTCTAAACAAGAAAACTTGAAACGCCTCCACAGAACTGTTATCCTTGTAAGTGCAGAAACACAAGAAAACACACTCACACACCGGCAGGGTTTGGGACCTGATTATGTCCTGTTTGGACAGCGCGTCAGTCTTAAAGCTGATTGCTGGTGTCCCCCTGCTGCAAGCCCACATTAAAGCTGCTTCATTACCACCGACCCCTTCTCCCCGTCTGAGGTGGGGGCTCGTTTTCACAGCCACGCGAGCCCTTTCATCCGGTTTAGTGTTGAAGACGGAGATGCAGTGCCTCGCCGCTAAACGCTCGAGACACAAACAACATATCAAAACGTGGGCGTCTCTCCCCGCGGGATTGTTCCAGACTTCTCTTTGTTGGATTGCAGAGAGAAAATGTGCAACAAACAGGCTCATTAGGGCCTGAGAAGCTGCTTATTTATGAATTTGGATTACCCCCCTCGCTAAGCCGTTGATACTTTAATTAACTTCATCAGTCATCGTGATAATGCAGAACTTATCAGCTCCCCATTGTTCATTGTTTCCCTGCAGGTCCGATGTTCTCTGCTTTGCCTGTGTGACCTGTTTTGAACCGTGCATGTTGAAGGAGTTTATCTTCCCAGGCCTCCTCCTGTTTCTGCGAGCAGTTGCAAAAAAATTGGTCATCGTTCTCCTCTGACCTCCTCCTGCTGCGACGAATGTAACACATGGCCACTGCAGAGAGGAGAAGCTCGGACTGGATGGCATCGCCAGGGGAGGACAGTAATTTGGTTTTACCCATGCACATTTCACGTCGGTAACATCTTATTTCCTGGAAATTATTTGTGTCCATTTTTCGGGGTCCTGTGGCTCTGTTTGTTGCTTTTTGTGAGGAACATTTCCAATTTGTGTTGCCCCAGGTTTATTGCCAGCCTTTGGGCCTTTCAGAGCAGCGTTAGTATAACCAGGGGAGGTCAGTAATTCGATTTTCCACATAAACATCGGCCCATTTCAGTCAGTTATCCAGATGGAAAAGTAATATTTGAGGGAACTCTGGGTAATCCAAGAACCATGAAACGACTTCACCCACAGTAACAAGCAAAAGTCCAAACTTTAAGTGACTCCATCAGCAGTTTCCGCACACAAATATTCGCCTTTCACCACAACAAACTGCACCTCAACGCGACTTTGATGCCTTCTTATTCTGAGATTCATTTGATTATGTTTAATACTCCTCTTGTGTGTGTTTTCTATCTTCTCCCACCTGCTCGATCTTGTTGTTTCTACTATAGCAAACACCTGCTTTGCCCACAGGCACCAATAATTCTCCTACAATCAATGCAGCTCTGCCCCGCCACCGGTTATATGACCACTGCAATCCAGATGTTGGCTCAATGAGTCAGTCCTTTTTTGGCAACACCAGATGATAATCTGACAGAAATCACCCGATGCCCTCCAGAGACACATACCGTTTTTTTTTTTCATGAAAGAAAGCCGAAAATACCTAAAAGAAGTGTTATTCAAGTTCTGCAAGTTCCAGAAGTCAAAAAGTCACCATTGTTTCTGGGTTGGGGAGATTCAACGACGTAATCAATGCCATTGATGGTAGAAATGCGTTGATTTGCAAAACATGCATCCATGTGTTGCAATGTAGCAAGCTGCAGGTCATAAAATGACTAATCAAAAAAAAAAAACAAACAAACAACCAATACATTAATTGAGGGGGGAAAAAAATAATTGGTGCAGCCCTTATTATTGCAGTGGCATGTCCCTAAAAAATGCATGAGTTTGAATGCAACCTGTCCAAAGAAAAATGCAATTTTTTACTTTTACCTTTACTTTCTATTTTATGTAAATTTCAACATAACTTTGAAGTACTTTCTTTTAGCGTATGATCCCAACGCCAAACACCACCTTTCTCGTCCTGAATGGTATCAGTTGAGAAAGCGGCCGGTATTATTGGACACTGACGGACAGATTTCACTTGATTTATTTCAAAAATATGAAAAAGAAAATAGAGAAATAAAAAAGACAAAAAAGTAATATTTACAGATAAAAAAATAAAAAAATTATCAAACACATGATGACTTGGTTTACAGTCAAAAAGGAGTGACGGCTGGATGGAACTTGTCGTGTCTGCATGATACGCCACAGAACAGCATCAGGCTGAAACACTGCAGGTATCAATGTAATATATAAGGACCATGAGGGCGCCTATAGGGTGGGCAGGAGGCGTGGTGAATGGATCCAACAAACCCCGGACTTCAATGTGGGAGTCCTTTCCACACCTTACCATGTACCTCCTTCCTCTAAACATAACCATCCTTGTCAGCATGTGCGTTAGTTGACATCCCAATGTTGGTTGCCATGTGCTGTTGTTGCCTTAACATCACCTGCAGTGAATCCACCATGTGCTTGTGTTGACATCACGGTAGCGACAAGCTGGAACATTAACAATAGATGCAGAAAGATGAATAGAGCGCTATATGTCTCTGCTGTAATGGTGGCACTAGATGTAACATCCAAAGCGGTCACCAGATTCATCTTTAAGTTCTCAAAAAGAATCAGATTTAAAGGTAGGTAACTTTGAATCTGACCTTCTCCAACATTAAAGTTCATTATTTGACCTTTTACATGTCCCCATGTCATCTCCAACGCTCACAGTTTCCCATAAAGCAATTGTATTCTTGTCAGTGTGGCTTCTGAAACATTTAGATCATCCTGAGGCTCAGTCTTTCTTTCAGGAGGGTTAGCAGCAGCTCTTTAAAGCACACAGACCAAATCTCTCTGCAGGTTTCCAACACTGTGAAATAAAATCCTCCAGCAGCATCGGAGTGCTTCCTCTGGTCAGACGTCTGTAATAGAAATAACAATCACAGCTGGCGAACCGGTATGTAGTCTTTGAAGCTGCTAAGTGTAGCATCTTTAAGGGATTAAAGCAAATTTCCATATAGTCTGTATTGGCAAAAAAACAAAAAGAAGATTAATCAGAAAAATCAATTTCAGTGTACCCAGGTCAGATCCAAAGGAAAGAAGTGTGGTGGCGACAGACTCAGAAATGTTAAATTTGTAGCTTTAAAGGATAAAATTGGTATTATTCTACTTTTATTCTTAAATTAAATGACCAAATCATAGACTGACTTTTGTGCCTAACCTACATCTTTAAAAATGCAGCACAAATATATTTTTTTAATTAAAAAAAAGCTCAGCAATTGTGGTAGTTTTTTTAGCAAACAAACAGGAGGATATTGAGCATTTATCGAGATAAACTGATGTGTTTTTGATATTTTTTGGACGACAATGAAGCCCTGCAGCACAGAGGAAGAAGATATATCTTCTTCTTTTGACAATACTTATTAGTAGGCTCAGTTCATCGTTGGTTTGGATCTCTCCATGAGGTTTGTTGACAGTAAGAATAAAGAATTTCACCAGCATTACAAACTCTTGAGAGAATTGGTGTGATTTCATAAAGAGCTACTTGGCAAGAAATGTTCCTCAAACAGCAAGAAAAAATTAGTGAAAAATCTAAACTGGGAACTGTTAACCAAAACATCCTGAGGCAGTTATATGTTCATGTTGTGTTTTACACTTGTTCTGCTGCCCTCAAGTGGCCTAAAAATAAACTAACACACCTTTCAGATTGAAAAAGTCACCTTATTTAAAGTGGATTGAAAGCATCATTCAGTCTTAGCCTGTTACAAATCTTCACGCTTTTTTACATTAAATATTCAAACTTGAGACTTTTTTATGGTTGCACCGCAACATCAAACATGTACATTATTTGGTACACATTTCCCCAAACTCAGCCTGAAATCTTTAAAACTCCAGGAATCAGTCTTAATAATGTTTGGCTGCATAACATGAGCTTTTGATGCTGATCCGCGGGGAGGGATTAAATGCACATGATTTTTTTTTTTACTTTTCCGAGCCAGGCCCAGTTTTACATCAATAAGTTGAATATTTCACTTGAAGAGAATCTCAAAAACCCACAATGCTGTGTGAGTTTAATGTGCTTGAGATGGCTCTGCTGAATGCGCTGAGATGTTTCCAGGCCGCAGCGGCCGCTTTAATATGGAGGGAAGCCACTGGGCATTCTCATAATCAGAATATGAGCTGAAATTTTAATTCTTTATTTTCTTCAGTGAGCAGAGCAGAGTTATCCGTGCATATAAAAGCAGCTGGTGTTTCGGCGAAAGAGAACAAGACGGCAGAGAGGAAATGAGATAAGGAGAGAAAGCAGCACCTAAAGATGTCCTGCATCTTAAAATACCCCTCATCAGTTAGACCAGCCGCCTCCTTACCACATGCTTAATTACCCTTGACTGTTCACAGCTACATAATTAACATTCTTCTATATTTCACCAGCATATGCAGAATCCTAATAGGTCAGAGCATTGTGTCCAGGTTTTGACTTTGGGAGAGGTTGTTGCAGGGACTCCTATACCTGCCGGGTGATAGTAAAGGCTTTAATCTCGCCTCAGGTAATTTATAGTCTTGGGGGAGGGGGTCCTGAGGACAGCTGATAGATAAATCACATAAATGAACAAGGAGACTCCAGTCTAACCTCATATTCAGTTAGGCTGCAAGAGGCTTCCAAGCTGACGTCAATGTCACATCAGAAAGACGTTGAACTCTAACTCTGAATTTTGGTTTGAAATAAAAATCTGATTGACGTGAAAACCAAAAGTGGGCTTGACATCAACCTCCAGTGTTGAATGGATGTTGCATCGTGGTCAGGATTCAAAATCAGACATCTGTAAAATTCCAACATTGGGATGATGTTGAATTGCCAACATTTGACAGATGCTGAATTTTAGTTTGAAATAAAAATCATGTTGACATCAAAACCCAACGGTGGGTTGACGTCAACCCATCAACAATGGAAAGGTGTTTAACTTGGATTATGTCATCAACCTGATTGTCATTTCTAACCAAACACTGGTGTAACATTCACCTCCAAGTTTGGAAATACCATTTATAGTGGTTTGAATTTAAAATTGGATATCCCTCAAATCCCACCCTTTTCTCATACCAAACATGTAAAATAGTGCGCCGTTGTCAGTGCTTTTGGTGTAACTGTGCAACACCAAAAGGTATCTTTTGTGTGCATGTGAAATGCTGGACAGCCTCAGGTAAAAATGCAACCAGACAGAACTGGTCACAGTGTTATTATAAACCGCTGGACGGCCAGACTGCATCTGCTGCATCCTCATGATACACACACAGGCGGTGTCACTGAGAACAGTGCTGGACAGAACCTGTTGCGTGTGAATGAAACACAGCAGGACAGTAATGGAGGAATATATGGAGCGAAAGTGTGCCTATAAGGCAGGTGGGAGGGGCGGCGGATGGGTCCAACAAACAATGGACTTGCATGCGGGAGTCAGGTGTTCGCTTCCTGTCTGAATGTGATGTTTTTTTTCCACCCATTACCATGTGACTCCTGGCTGTTATCCTAACCATCCAGGCCTTTGTTGCCTAAACACAACCACGTCATCGCACCACGCGCATATGCTGACATCACAGTAGCAGCATCCTGGAGAATTGACAACAGAAGCAGAGGGAAACCTAACTTGTAAAATGCAGACACAGAAGTCCACTGACAAAGCTGCAAAAGTTGTGATGAGAATGTGTTGTGTTGTCTGTCAGATCTCAATGTTGCGTTGATGTTGATTTTTCAAAATTGTAAAGGCGTTGAATTTAAATTAGGAAAGAAAACCAAGTCCAAACACATCTGAATGTTGATGAATGAATCTCCCGTTTTGGATAGACCAAGACTAGACGTTGCATTGTGGTTGGAATTCAAAATCTGATATCCATCAAATCCCAACGTTGGGTTGACATCAAACTCCCATCATTGGAAAGACACTGAATTTAGGAAAATTGTGTTTCCAACATTGACTTGATGTCAACGTTCCAACATCGAACAGACATTGAATTTTAGTTGTAACCCCAACATCAGCTGTCAGGACGACAACATGGCTCCATGAGTACCAGGACAAATCATTCACGCATCACCACAGGAGGCTGCAGATCCTCCAGCAGGGCCGCCCAGAGGCCACTACCTGAACGTGTTTCCCTCTCACCCCTGCAGTCGGAGTGAAACAGTCAGGTGACCAGGACACATTGTGGGACATCGTGTTTTTCAGTCCTCAGCGTGCTGAGGGAACAAAGCTTCAAACACACTAACTAAGAGGCTAATTGGCACACAAGCGTGGTGTGAAAAATATTGTCAGTGGAAGGAGGCACGCCAAATGGAGAATTTGACCTACATCAGCTGGTAGCTGGGAGTTTTTCCGGCGAGCTCTGCGGCTGCCAGCGGCCGCAGGTGGAGCTGAGCTACAGATCTGACATTAATTAGGAGGAAGAGGACAGTTTCCCTGAATCTGACAGGGCTGCACCAATCCCAATCTGTCCACCATTTTTTCTCTCTCTCTAGGAAATATCTATCTATCTATCCATCTATCTGTATCTACACTATCTCTCCATCTATCCATGGTGCAGCTCGTTGCAGTGGATTGTGATGCAGAGCCATGACAGAGCTCCGAGTTTTGATTAATGGCCCAGCTCTGAATCAGAATCTGGTAATTGGCGACTGACTTTCACTGCTTTTTCTTTTTTTTTCTCAGTCCCCTTACCCGCTGACAGAGCTCTGGCTGAAGTGTGAGCACAGCTCTGAGCGCCGCTCTGCAATGTCTTCCGAGTTAGTGTCAAATCTGGAGCCAGCCGCGGCCCCGAATAACATTCTGGACACTTTTTGTTTTTTTTTAGCAGATTTGAGTCATATAACGCCTGAGGAGAGAACACAAACAGAGGCTGGGAGAGTTTGTTGGTGTTTATTTGTGAACTTGGCTGGCACGGTGTCGAAGGCTGCATGCTCTCAAGAGACCAGCAATTTGATCAGCCTTGCTCTCTGCTCCCAACTTAGCCTTGTCTTACAGAATAACCTCAGCCTTAACCTGCTTTAACCTGTTTCACCTTATACACAAATGTCACTTTAGGGATCCACTGCCACCTTCTGACTCTGTGCTGAACTTAATCCACACTTCAGTTTACTTTGACCAGCTTAAGACTAAAAGAAAATTTCTTTCAGTTTTACAAACAAACCAGGAAAGCACCTTCAAAAGGCCATAAAGATCCAAACACAAGAAAATTAAATTACACTAAACAATTTAGCCTGAGCCTCAACAGCCTCCTGCTGACCAATTAGTTCTGCAACCCAATATTTCATAGTATTTATTAATAATTCTCAGTTTATCATAATATACTTTTTCACTGAATACCCACATCTCTTTATTTTTACCCCAGAACTAAAACTGGAAATAAAATTAAGACAAAATACCAATTTTTTTTGCAGGTAGGTACCCATGGATACCTGATCCAAAGGAGGACATCAGTACTCTAACGGTAGCACCAGCAAAAAGGCCACGGATGTTATTAAAAAGGAAATGGTTCATCCTCCGGCGAGCATGATTGTGCCGGCAAAATTCATGGCAACCTGATGCTTTGGTCAAAAGAATTCTTTATTTTTATTTTAGGGTTGTTTTTTTTAATGTCTTTTTTGGGTGGGTGGGGGGGCTTCTACCTCAGGGGGAGCAGGAATGTGCTCAGTGATCTCCATAAAAAAGTACGTGTTAGGTTTGGATGTTTCTTGTGTGAAAATGGAGATTCTAACCTGATGAAGGAAACAGGAACAGCAGTGCTCAGTGCTTTGTCTAGAATGTCATCATCTGATGTCACCATTGTGGTCTCTACTAAGTGCATTTTTCTGGTTTTGGTATGTGATAGTCCAGCCCATTCTTACTCCTAAGTTGTCAAATACTGCCACTTCTGCAGTGTTTTCAGCATGAGATCCTGATGCCAAAAGCTACCTTTTGTGTCTGCATGATAAGCTGCAGGACATCAGCTGAGAATGCAGCCAAACTGAACCATTTTCGGTGTTATTACACAGCAGGACCGAACCTGTCTGCATGAGACTCCACTGGATGGTGTCAGATTGAAACACAACCAATAAAAATGTGAGATGGGGAGCACGAAGCTCCCTACAGGGTAGGCAGGAGGGACGGTGGATGGTTTCAACAAATCACAGACTTTCATGCAGGAGTTTGCTGTTTGCTTCCTCTCTGAACGTGATGATTTTGTTTCTCTGGTTAACGTTTCCTACAAGATGAAATGATGTTTTAAAGAAAACATTTCAATCTAATGTTCAAAGAACCTTTTAGGGATGTTTATCTTTCCAAATAATATTCCTGTAAGGTTAAATGCGGATTAAGATGTCGCGTTTTAACTGCAACATTTTGAGGATGTTTTTGTGAAATGTTATATAATAAATAACATTTTTAACATATGTTCATAGAGAATGTAATCCTAACTTTTAACAGAGCATTCTGGGAACTAAAAGAGAATGTGTATTTGTTGACGTCCTGATGTTGGTTGCCATGTGCCTTTATTGCCTAAAAATAACCACTTGCAGCATAACCATGTGCTTGTGTTGACATCACGGCAGCGGCATCTCAGAACAACAGCAGACACAGACGGATACCTGCAGCATAATATGTAGAAGTCCTCTGCAAAGCTGCAATATGTGACGACTTGTGATGAGAAGGTGTTGGATAGTCATAATTAACATTACTGACAAGTGATGTTGGGGCATCAATGCATTTTGGCATGTCAGCTTGAAGGACTTCTTGTGGCACAAAGCTACCAAATTCCCCAGTTGGACAGGAAAAAGGACCGAAGCAATTTTGTGCTTGAGAGAATGTGATTGGGCAGCAGCAGCTCCGCTGTCAGCACTGTCACCTCACAGGTACGACACCCTGGGCTGCATCCAGCCCGTGTGACATGATTCATTTTTCAACATCAGTTAGGATATTAATGTCTTCTTGTGTTTCCCCTGCTGATCAACCACAACCATTACTTATTACTCTTTTTTTCATCCTTCCTCAAACGCTGATATATGGAAGCAGTGAAAGATTATGTTACAGTCCCTCCCAGCACCTGAGCCTCATCTCCCAATAATCTGTATTCATGCATATTATCTGTCACGGGAGGTAAATCCCCGCAATCCTCGACAGTCGTGAAACTGATTTGATTTTTTTAACCGTGGCAATGCATCTCTCTCTTCCCATTCAGCTGAGTGATAATGTAGATTGGAAAGCTGTTACATATAATGTGTAACCATGTTTTCGTTTTTCCTTTAAATGCTGACACGAGAGGTGGGGTTATCACTGTTGATCCTGTGTAATTGTATTTTATGGCTTAAAGCAGCACACGTGCAAACAGAGATAGTCAAGGACAGACAAATGAGGAGATGCTTCCTTGTGTGAGCAATATCTTTTTTTGTACATCTTTCTGTTCTGTATAATGCACAGAGCCCCTAAAGGGACATGGAGGAGGGCAAAAAAGTAGATGGTGGGAAAAACAAATCAGTAATGGGAAAAAAAAGATGCTGAAAAAAATTAAATGGTGAAAAGAAATGCTGAAAAATATGATGATAGAAAAAATTGAAATTGTGGACAAAAATAAGATAGTAAAACTGGAATTACATAGTGGGAAAAAAGATTATGAAAAAGCAATGATGGTGGGGAAAAAATGAGATGGACAAAACATGATTTTTGAAAAAAATGAGATGGTGGGGATAAATAGATAGTGGAAAAAAATAAATGGTGGACAAAAAAAATGACTATTGGGGAAAAAATAGATGTTTTTTACTTTTTATCTATTTTTTTTCCCACCATCCTTTTCTTTCTTCTTTCTAAAAACAAAAAAAGCTGCATCAGTGTGGAAGATAAAAATGAGACTTGTGTTTTTGGAGGATTTAGTTCAGTAAGATTATAGATGTGTTTTTAGCCAAAACTGGAGGCTCCAGTTACAACTAAAGGATATCTCTGTGTTGGTTGCAGGAGGAGGAGCAGAAAGGTATTTTAAGGTCAGTATTGAATCACAGGCAGTTGTGGGTGATTCAAAGTGGTTTGAATAGGGAGCATAAATCACACATACCCCAAGGAGGGTTCATTACCTTGAAAATAAAGCTTTTACCACTGATTGCATTGGGTAGCCTTGCACGGCTCCTACAGCCGGACATTAGCCATCAGAATCAGTTTGCTTTGTCCTTGTTACGTTTACAATGAGAGCAGAATCTTAAGATTTGATAGAAGAATAATGCAACACATGATTTTTTTTTCCTCTCAGCCTGGTTAAAATTCACACGGGGCGCTCTTTTCGCAGAGTCATTTCTCAAATGCCATGAAGAATGGCGGCGTGATAACAGATGTGATTCACAGTCTGCGTTAGTATGCTGGATGGAAAATAGCAAAGAAGACAGCATGGTGAAGGTATTCCGGTAAAACTCCCCACCTCATCCCTCTCTCTCTGTCTCTCTCTCATCTTCAACAGTCCAGCCTCCCACTTAAAAATCGGAAGGCGATTGCTGACGTCTGTGCTCTCAGTAACGTATCAGTGTTGTCTCAATAGCTACAAATCAATCTGTGTCCCGACAGCCTCTGCAATGCAGGCACAAGGCTCCCGCTTGGCCGGGGCTTCGAGTGCAGTTTGCTGGCTGAGCTGCCCCGCATGTTTGTCAGGCTGGGAGGGGAGGGCGCCTTCAAACGCAGGAAAACAAAAGGCAACCGACTGGTTTTTGCATTAATCTTCACTAATTCAGCTCTCAATTCTGTTTATCCCGCTCACTTATGTGAAGCTCTTAGAAGCCAGAGGCCATTAGGGATGGCAGAACTTTTGATAAAGATATGCATAAGCACGTGCCATTAAAATTTCTCAGCTGATTGAATTAGCGTCTGTCATCGAGGACATTTCAATAATAAACAAATGCTGCTTTCACATTTTATTAACGCTGGAAAAACCTGTGGATGCTCGGGTCGAAGCGAGGTTCAACAATTTGTAAACTCACCATTTCACTGTGAGGGTTCTTTAATCCTCTGAAACCTGGATAAACATCAGTTTTCTTGTGCTTCGTTTACCATTTAGAATCTATTAAGCCCTTGAAACCTGAGCCAGTGGGTTTGATTTCTTTTAAAAAGTCAGTGACCAACTTGGCAACTTGGGGTTTAAATAAAATGGCAATCTTCTCTCCAAACAAAGGCATTAGAGGTGAATGCTGGTATGTGTGTCTGCAACACGGATGCAGAGTTACGTGGTGAAACTGTGGAGCTGGACTGTGTCGGAGCTGCTCACTTCAACAGTCAGCACACTTTCAATCACAGAGCAGAAAATCAGTCAGATCAGCGGCTCTGACTCTCTGACCTGTGCGGGACATGGATCTGAATCCACTGAACTAACTGTCTGAAATGTCAGGTAATTTTTCACTATTTTTTCTTTCTGAGGTATAGTTTTGGGGCAGGAAAGAGCTCCGGTTGGGAGGAGGAGGAGGAGGGAAGTGGAGGCCATCTGATCCCCATTAACTCAGCAATACGTGTACGGCACTTTAGTTAGTAGGTGTTGAAAGCCCGAGGTGAGGAAGTTCACGCAGAGTCTGCTAAAGAATGAGCCGCGAGAACACGGAGAAAAAAAGTGTTGGAAGATAACAAAATGACTTGAAACCCAAAAGGGAAAAAAGTAAAAACCGTAATTTGGCCTCATATTCCCCCTGTCATCCTTCCTCTGTTATCGTGTGTGTGTGTGTGTGTGTGTGTGTGTGTGTGTGTGTGTGTGTGTGTGTGTGTGTGTGTGTGTGTGTATTTCTGTTTGTGTGTGTGCCGGGACACAACAAGCTGGGAATCAAACACAACAAACAGCTTCTCAAATAGCTTTTGTCAAGAGAAATAAAAGCGAGCGGAGTATGAGGGAAGCAAACAGCAGGCTCTGAGGACATTTATCAGTTAGAGATCAGCATGAATGCTGTTTAAAGTTATTAGATGAACTGTGTGAAAAGAAACAACAGCATCGTCTTCACTAGAAACACAGACACAACGCTGGTCATTTGTTCAAACCTTGTAAACCAATTTACAACTCTAACATGTGACCTTGTGGTGCAAAGGACTCTCAGAAATACTGCAAATACGCTGTGACGTTTCAGAGTGTTGTCAGTGGACTTCTACATATTATGCTCTACGTATCCCTCTGCATCTGCTATTTACGTTCTAGGATGTCCTTACTGTGATGTCAATTTAAGCTGCATGTGGTTATATTGTGGCAACATCAGCACATGGCAACCAAAACGGGGACATCAACAGAAGCAGCGGTTAAGACTGGGGGAAGGAGGCACATGGTAAGGTGAAGAAAAAAACATCACATTCAGACGAAAAGCAAACATCCGACTCTTGCATAAAAGTCCGGGTTTTGCTGGACTCATCCCGTCACATAGGGGCATTTGTGCTCCATAAATTACGTTGTTACCAGCAGCATTTCAACCTGACGCCACCAAGTGGTGTATAATGCTGACACAACAGGATCTGTCCGGCTGTGTTCTCAAATGTCGCTGCCCGTACGCTTATCACAGAATCACTGCAAAAGCAGGAATATTTGATGACTTTGTCATGAGAACAGGCTGTTATTTCTCCTGTAAAGTTGGGCATTAAAGCATGAGGGTTTATGAGGACTGACTCACTTTTGGAGCCAGCCTAAAGTGGACATTAGAAGAACTTTTGGCACTTCAGCTTTGGCTTCTTTTTTCACCCCAGATGTCGCAACTTCTGAAAAAATATCTGGCTCTTTAAAACATTCTCATCCCAACTCGTCATATGGTGCCGTTCTGTCAGTGACCTTCGGTGTCTATTTTTAGGAATCCTTATGCATCATGTCAACATGTGATGTCAACAAATGCACATGGTGGGATGACACAGCACGGTCCTCATGTTTACACAACAGCACATGGCAACCAACGCAGGCCAACACGATGGTTAGTATCAGGCAACAAACTCCCGGGTGTTAAGTTTAAGCAAAAGAGACACATGGCAAAGTGCAGGAAAAACACCCACACATCCACACAGGAGGCAAACTCCAGACCCCAGCATATAAATCAGCTGTTTGTGGGACCCATCCACCTCCCTCCTTCCACATTTTGGGCGTACGCGACCAGTTCTGTCCAGCTGTGTTCGCAAGTGATGGTGCCATCCGTCCGTCTGCCGGGGTATCGTAATAATGTCACCTGTTCGTTCTGAGCGCGTGCTCATCTGATGCCGTCCAGCCACATTCCAGTTAGACATGGAAAGTGGCTTTTGGCATCACGCTCATACATCAAAAGCACCAATAGAGCTGATATATTTGACGAGTTTGGAGTAAGAACGGGCTGGGCTCTTTAGCTTTAGGTTTACCTCAAGATTTTCCATTTTCTTCCCCAGCTAGTCTCTGACTGTGTCTGCCTGCTGCTGCCGTATAACCACAAAAAGAGACACTCGCACTTTGGCTGCTTGGATAACCTCCTACTGTACTTTTGCAACATTATCTCCCTGTACATTGTGTCTGGTGTATTACTGGTCTAAATTGATGCACTCCACAATGCAGCCACTGTGAGCTGTACTTTATGATTCACTGCATTTTTCATCAAACCACTTTTATTCACAGAGAGCATCTGTATAAAAGGTATAGGCTATAGATGCAGTCAAACCCCCACAGGTTGCAGAGTTTAAAGCTTTCAGCCCTGTGTGAGTGTATGGCAGACACTTGCTTATCTCAAATCACTTCAAGTGTGTCTTACAATTCTTTTTGAATATAGCCTTTAAGTTTAAGCAGGTTTAAGATGGATTTTAGTATATTAGAGGAAATGGGGCCCTGGATTAGTCCTGCCACCAAAGCTCTTTTTTTGTTAGTCATTGCCTTCAAAGTAATTTAACACAATAATCCAGTGAAGTTACCCGGCAGCTAAAAAGAAACTTTTCTGTGAGGTTATAGGGAGACTATCGCCATACTTTTACCACAGCAAATCTGTGAAAAACAAAGCCGAGAGAGGAAATGGACTGTATGCGATGGCTCTCCAGATGATAAAAGTAATAATATGTTCTCATGAAGCTGTGGCCTCAGGCACAGCTAAATGTCTTCTGCTTGGTCTCGGGGTAAAAACCAGATTTCTCATTTGGTTCCCCACTGAAAAGTTTAAAAAAGACAAATGGAACAGCTTGGGGCGACCTACAGCAGCTTGAGAACCATCACATGAAAGTGCACAGTCACTGTGCCGGGCGCCGTACAGTCAATGTGATCCATCTCTGCTCATTTTGTTTTGTCTGTGACTCTACATCCTCCTCAGGCAAACTGTTTGTCATCAGACCCAAAGCAGCGTCTGCAATCAATAGATAAGATGGAGCTTAATGCAACTGCAGAATAAACTACTGTACTGTGCCCTGATTAAATCCCATTTATTACACTATAAACTGTACAATACAACAAAGTACAAGCACATGATGTTTGCAGCTTCAGTGTCTTAGAATTTGTTGTGCGCAGGGTAATATAAGTTAACAAAATTTATAATAAACAGTATAAGGCTTTTTGGCCCATAGCCTCAAATTAAGGGCCCAACATTGTCATTACCAAATGAAATATGTAACAGTTAAATGCATAGATGTGACTTTGCCATTAACTACTTATACTTTCAGGCTCATAGAATAAGACCAAAATTGATTATTTCCCATAAGTTCAATTCATTTCTTATTTAAAAGGCTACATAAAATCATTAATAAATCACTCAGTCTGACCTTGAATATAAAAACAAATGACTACATGTGGGGCCCTGAGCCCAAGGTTAAAATAGCACCATATCAATATTGGTGCTATCTCTATGTTTTGTGTTTTCATCATGTTGTCTTTGATTAACAAAAACCATAATCTTAACTTTTTTACATTGAAGCATATTTTAAAGTTTGTCTTTTTATTCTCATAACTTCTTCAAAATTATCTCCAGAACAAGACAAATTGTATCATCTGCATAGAAAACTAACTCAAATGTGTTTGAAAAAATAAAACTTTATCAAGCCTTGTTTGCTGTTTGTTTGTTGACATTAAGGGACTCCATATCTGAGCTACTGTTACCCAATGTGGCATAAAACATGTCAAAGTTACATGTAGAACCTGAAATGCAACATATATTATCAATCACAGCTAATTTACAATACATTTGCAAGCAAAATTAGCATGCATGTACTTCAGAGCTCCTGACTAAATTCATCTTATGTTGTTAACTGAAAAACTACAAAAGCAAAAACACGCTAACTGACTTAACATGGGCCTAACTATCATTCATTAACATAAAAACCTCATTTTGTACATATGTTTAGTACATTCAGAGACATGTCTTAAATTATTATTTGGAGGGTTTTTGTAATTTCAGTGAGTTTTTAGTCATTTTGTCATCTTGGGGATTAAAAGACTGACCGGGCAGAAAAGCTAGTTCAAGTCCAGGGTCAAATCATTCCGGCTGAAAAACGACCTCTCCGTCTCCAGCCTCAGACTGTCCATAAAAGCACAGAGGGCCTAATAAGTTCACATTAAAACATTACTCATGTTGTGCTGGCTGACAGAGAGGCTGTGACCTTAATCTACGACCAGAGGTCACACACACTCACACCCGCACACATACACACATGCAACCCCAGTGCGAGAACTCATTCCACACTCAATAAATGCTTGTGCGGCCAGGCAGACAAACCCTCTCACAATTTAACTTGTCAGAAATGGTTTTGTTGGGGCTAAACAACCTCTCTGCAGCTGTGCTCCACCCCGGCAGCCAGCTGGAGCTCTGAACCAACAATCCATTGACTTTGTTTTAAAGTGAGTCCAACATATTGCATATTGCAGGTTACGCCTCTGTAACCCTCCGGCAGCAGAAAACTATAGCACAACCGAGTCTCCGGTCTGATTTTATCACAGCTCCACACATCTATGAGGCTCTGTGACAAATATTTGTTTGCACCTCAATACCACGGTACTTTATAAAGGTCCCAACTGAGAGTCGTGCAAATTCAAAAATGTGAAAAATTGGAGCACAGAGATTTTGCACAGTAAAACTGCACAACAAGCCCTTAAAAAGACACACACACACTTCATTGTGTTCAGCTGGTCAGCAACAGAGTCTCCAAGCAACACAAGTAGCATGGATTTAATTTTCCTTAACATAAGATAAAAAATTGAGTTCACCTGATTTTGGCTATGTGACAAGAGAATTGGGATTTTAATTGACTGGCAGCCTGTTTAAGGTGCCAGTCAAATACTCAATCAGTTAATTTAAGGTCTGAATGTTTCAATGTTAAGACACTGAATTGTATATAATCTGCAATAATATCTGCAGTGTGGACCTATTTACTGCAATTCCAACCTGTTCTCACCCCAGATATACGCTGGCGGTCGGCCGGGTTTATAACACAGCTGGAGCCTGTCAGGGCAGTATAACAGGCCTCAGGTACAAATGCTGCTGGTAACAATGTAATATGAGGCGCTGAAAAGTCTAGCTCATTCTTGTTTCGAAGTCGTCATATACAGCTGCTTCATCAGTATTTCCGTGTCACCATTTTATAATTCACAATAAAAATAAAGTGATTCACGTTGGGAATTGTTTTTGTACTTTTATTTTACATAAGAAACCAGAGTCCATAAAAGAGCATCAAAATAAGAGCTTGTTTATCAGAAAAAGTGCCAATGGAGAATCCTCCACACCCCCCAACAGAGACCCTAGCTAAGACCCAATGTCCTAAAATCCTAGAAACATCCAAAAATCCTAAAAACATTGTGAAATCCTTGAAATGTCCTAAACTCCAAGAAATGTCTTAAAACCCTGGAAATATCATAAAATTCTAGAAACATCCTAGAATCTGAGAAATGCCCTAACATCCTGGAAATGTTGTTACATCCTAGAAAACTCATAAAATCCTAGAAAGTCCTGACATCCTATAAAAATGTATGGCGCTGATGCGACTGGCCTCCTGTCATTTTTGAAAAGTGGTCCCAAAGCAAAGTAAGTTGAGAATCTCTGCTGTAAGGTGTTAGTGAGGGGGCGGTGGATGGGTTCAACAAAGTCCGGTGTACACTTCTCGTATGAATGTAGAGCATGTAAACCTAACCACGCGCTTTGGTTGCCTAATCTTAAACGTGTTTTTGTTGACAACCCAGCATTGATTGTGGCGTCCTTGAACGTCAATAGCAGATGCAGGAGAAAACCTAGCATGTTATGTACAATATGTCGATGTGAAAGTCCACTGAAAATGCCATGATATTTAATGACGAGAGAATTACAATAATTGACTGGCAGCGAATTTGAGTTAGAAACAAAATGTTTTAATGTTAAGACATTCAGTTTTACATAAGAGGAAAAGAAAAACTGTTTTTTTTTTGTTGACATACATTATCTCAGCCTGCAGTGTGGACCTATTTACTGTAATTCACATCCACCTGAAACAGGAAGCTCCTTGCTCGCACTGATGAGAATATACAGTAAAATGCTAAATATTACATGCAGTGTCAAACTGTATATAGAACAGGCCAGAAATAACCTGTCATCTCCTGTGCTGACATTGAACTCTCTGGGGCTTCAGACATTTCCAAGACATGCCTCAGTGTGTGTGTGTGTGTGTGTGTGTGTGTGTGTGTGTGTGTGTGTGTGTGTGTGTGTGTGTGTGTGTGTGTGTGTGTAGGTAATTGTACGGGGAAAAACATGCCTATAGCTGTATGTGTGTGACTATACTATGTGTGTTTGTGTATATGTGCACATACTGTCCAAAGCTTCATTAAATGCTCTCACCCTGCCTGAGACCGTTTGCAGTTTCCTGGAACAATATAAGCACAATGAGTGTTCTCCTGAGGGATTCTGGGTAGTGGTAACACAAAATAATACCAGCTTATGGTGGGAAACAAAAATAATAGCCTTTGCAGTTGCTTCATAAATCTCCCAGCCCAACAACCGAGTCTGGTTCCATCATGTAGGTGGTTTAACAGCATTAGGTGTGTGTGAAGTCTAAGTGCAGGAGGCTGGAAAACAAAGAGCTGAAAAAGCTAGCTGTAGAGTCTTTGTACACACACTTAGTAGGCAGTCAATGCACAATGCCTGCCTTTAATCATTTTTGTCTATAGTAAAGTCCTATAAGTCCTAAAAAGAAAGTTTTAATTTTTTTTTGGTAATCATTCATCTTTTTGTTGCCCTTATATCAGAATGTATTTATTATTATTATTATTAGTAGTAGTAGTAGTAGTAGTATTATCATTATTTATTCATATATATGTATATATATATATATATATATATATATATATATATATATATATATATATTTATTTTTTTTTTTTTTTTGACGTTTCGGTTGTGCTGTTGACATAAGTGAGAGAAAAAAATATATAAACATGAAATAGATTTTGCTCTTGAAATTTTGTACTTGCAGAATGAAAATGCACAAATTTAGGTGTTGATAAAAAAGGAATGGCAGAAGTAAAAAAATATTTCTATGTGAATGGAAACAGAAGATCTTTTCTTTATTTTTATGTATTAATTGGTTATATAAATATATATTCGGTTGGTCTTAAAAGATTAGTGATTATGAGTGAAAATGCTGGTTCTGGCTTGCAACCTAAAAATAATACTTTGGCGGGGAAAGTGTTAATATAAAGTTATGTATGATGCCCTTCCCACTGTCTCGGAGGCTGTCCTGGCCGACCTCGTCAGGCATGTGGCTGGCATGTGTGGGTCGTTACCTTGGTTCAGCTCATCTGGGCCTTCCAGTCCATAAAAGCTGGTGTTCACTCGACCTCTTTCTTCCCACAGCAGACATCCAGCCCCACATTGCTCCTTTTTTTGGTTTTGCACCTTAAACACCTCCACAGCTCACCTGACACACACCCATGCATGGCTTTCACTAATTACTCTGCTGATCTACATACTCAACCATTCATTTCAAGTTTAATAAATTATAATTGTTTTAACTAAATCTCTTGTATGGACTTTCTTGTCACATTCACTGAGCCACTTTGTTATAGAGATAATTAATGCAGAGTGGTGATTAAGGAGAAGAAACATGGTGAAAAAACTTAAAAATGTCTCAAAGTTAGACAGCACATGATCCTCTGGGGAAAGTCCAGGCAGAGAGTCTTTTGTTTAGTGACCCTCCACCAACCAAACCGACTCCCTTTAGCACATTGGACACAAAAACACAGCCACTCAAAATATGTGGGTTATGCACAAAATACTGGCTTATGATTATGTGAGAAATCTACAAAATTTGGTGCATTCCTTTTTGCAGGAAAATGTATAAACAGTACATGAGAACAAGCTGCAAAAACAAACCTTTTTGTTAAAGAGTAAGACTCTTTGTTAAACCAGAAACATGCCAATCTTACATAAAGATTGTAATACTATAGAAAGTGCAAATAGTAGGCAACTAAAAGGACAGTGTTTTGCAATGAATTATGATGCAGCCGTTTGTAACATATGACTGTAAAACCCATCTATGTAGCTCATGCTTGTTTCCCAGAAAGTGTTCAGATTATGTCCCATTTCGAAAGATGCCTGAGCAGAGCCAGTCTCCGGTGTCATCCAGCCTCCCTCAGTAATCAATAGCAGTCCTCTCCAACACGCCAGCCCGTTATTTATATCTGCCTCTGGACTTTATGTGGATAGGTCAGAGTGAGCGCTGTCCTGAAACAGCTTACTGCAGCACTCCAGCCCGTGCACAGAGGGGAAATTTATTTTTCTCATTTAGTATGCTGCACTGAATCCAAAGTTGAGGAGTCCATTGATTGCCGTTGCCGGGGCGTTCACTTGTCACGTCTAATGTGTGCAGTGTGTGGGTTTGCTCGAGTGTGTGAAGTCTTAATGGGCTCTTTGGGAAAGTGAGAACACAGGGTTTACCTTATGCCGTATTAATGCAGCTTTGCAGGAGAGTGCAGACTCTTGAAGTTAATTAATGTCACGTCCAGGTAATAGTTTTCTGAACTTTCGCAGCGATAATGCAAAGGCTTAGACCGGCAATATTTGGAAACGCATCCCCCCTTGTGTTTTTGTGCTGAAGTTATAAATCATTTTATATCGATTTTTGGCACCTGCAAGAAGGCAAAAGGGGAGCGTCCTCAATAAACCAGACAAAGATCAAAGATGCTGTCTGTCCTGATGTTGGCTTCTGTGATTTTCCAATAAACTCCCTTTAGCGTTGTTAATGTGGAAGTGTGGCAACTTCTTTGTTTTCAAGTTTCTCAAACCTCTGTAGTAATGATGCACATTGTTCCATTTTGTCATACAAACTGTTCTTAAGGTCTAAAAAGATCTGCCAAGCTTCAGATTTTTTCCCCAATTTGAGATTCTATTTCTTGATCCAAATGCACATGGGAAAAGTTTGTTTGAAGGGCTTTATGCTCAAAATCCAACCATAAATATTTTCCCCTAACTGTAACCATATTTGTGTCTTTTTTAGCGAGACATTACTGTGTTTCTATTGCTATGGGTTTCACTGTGGCATCCAGTGGTCTGCCAGTAAAAACGTTTTTGTTGACATCTGGGTGTAGGTTTCAGTGTCTTTTTGTTGCCTAAACATAACCACGTGCAGTGCAATCCCGCCATGTGCTTGTGCTGACATCTCAGTACCGGCATCCCGGAAAATAAAGAGCAGAAATATGTTTACTATGTGGATGTGGCAACATGTGACGACTTTGGATGAGAGCGTGTTGGTCCTCCCACCCATGTCAGAATCACAATCAGAAATACTTTATCTATCCCCGGGGGAAATAATGTATTTTAAACAAAATAAAAAGTCCACATAACAAACCCCTGATGCCATATGTTCTCCCTGATTCTGGGAATACTGGTTGGGTTTTTTTAAAGATTAACCTTGTGACTTGAATTTAAAGTTGACACACATTAGAAACACAAACTCGACCTTGCATGATTCCTTCCTATTGTGCCTCTATTCTTCCACATGTATCATTGAATTGTGAAGAATTGTGGACACGCTGCAGCGGTCAGACTCCTGAGGCTGCGGTGGTCCTCAGCTCAGGTGGTTTACCTCTGAAGAAACACCCTGACGAGTCCTGTCAGCTCTGCTTTAGTAACACACACGTCCGACAGCAGCATCTGTCCTCTCTGTGCTCTCCATATCACACCTCTCCATCCGTCTCATGTCCCTCTGATGCCCTCCTCCTCCTCAATTCCAGCTTTGTTGCCTCCTCTCTGTGTCCTTCACTGACCTCTCCTCCCCTACAACCTCATCTTATCTCCTCTGCATGTTTCTCCTGAGGTTTTCAAGGCTGCTTTGACTTTCTCTGTTTCTTTTCTCTCCTGTTTCTCACATTTGACCTCTATTTCAAATCTCTGTTGCTTTCTCTTTATGGTGTCTTTTACTTTCTCTCCAGCTCTTACTATTTTTCATGTTTTTCGTTTCTTCACATCTTTCCTTTTTTTGTATTCTACCCCCAACCAAATCCCTCTCTTAATCTATTTTTCAACCATATCTGTATCATCCTCTTTCCCTCTACTCCCATTTTCACCTCTTGTCGTCTCTACTTTTCCCCTCTTCCTCCTCCTTCCTCGCCTCTGCGATCCTGCCAGCATCTGCATCCTACGCAGCGTATAAATCACCTTTTACCGCCGAGAGTCAGCGCTCCCTCCTCCCGCTAGCCTGACTCTGTCAGAGGACGACGGAGGAGGAGCTGATGATGTCACAGGACGCTGTTATCATGCTATGACCCATATGGAAAAAAACTCACAACATCGTGGTCAAAGGTTTTTTTTTGGTCCCTTGCTTAGTTTCTGTCTACTTTGTGACGAATCATTCAGACCAAATCATTTTGTCCACTGTAGAGATGTTTCTATTTCTTTGCAGCGACATCTGTGACATCGACTCTTTCGTCTTTACTCCCTCCCAGACTCTTAATATAAAAGGTTCTGTGAGGAACCAGACAGGTTCTGTTTTGTGTTCCTTTGGAACCACAGCACAGAAGCTGAGAAATACTCTTCTTTATGGTCTTTTGTCCACCGGATGGACGGACCTTGTGGGAGCCATAAGGACACAAGACTCTGATGCAGATTCACACTACCAGCAGCAACATGCCCGAAGAACTGGATAAAATTCTCATAGTAGCTGCTGATTTTGATCAAATCATCCTTCAACTCCAAAGATGTAGCAGGATCAAGGACAACTTTACTTTGTTTTTAAAACTTTGTTTAAAAATGAATCTACCTTCTACTTCCTCGTCTACATATTACGCTCTAGGTATTCACCTTTGTCTGCTCTTTATGTGATACCATGATGTCAAGAAAAGCACATGGTGGGATGATGCTGCAAGTGGTTGTGTTTAGGCAACAAAAGTCTCTTGTGAGACTTAAAGTAAATAGAATTATTTTAATAATGTGTAGTGACGTATATGATGTAGCGTCACATCACGTTTGGTACAAACATACTTATTTTAAATCATGGGCTAATAAACCTACATTGAAAGTTTATTTTGAAAAGAGGCTGTGTGCCTGTCATAAGAACATTTCCTGATAAAACAAATTTATTTAAAAAAAATGTTAGTGTAAATAAGGGTAAGATGACACCCTGTTCTCTGGCAAAACTGATGCCGGAGGGGTATGAAGAGCGTCATAGTTTGACGTGTCAGGCACTTAACCAAACATCATTTTTGTTAATTTTGGGAGTGTGAATGTGTTGCAGATTTGCATGAACATTAAAATATTTGCTTGTTGAAAATGTTATGTGTCGGTCCACAGCAGAAAGATGACACCATTAGTCATTTGTTCATTGTTATTTTCAGTTTGAATAATTGTAAATTGCATTGTGATGCAATGATCTCAACCAGAGACCCTTTGAGGAGCCGTGTTTCTTCAGGGTGTGTGCTGAGCTCTGTTTTATTTCCATGGCTATGCAGTACTCACCTCTTCAAACCGATGCATCTATACGAGCTATGGCGCCTTTGCATTGGTTTGTGTTTCTGCGACATATCGGGGACGTATCTTGCAGAAGAAGGCGGTTTATTAGTTAATGTAGTTTGCAGCGGCGGCGAGCCGGTGACACCGGTTCACAGCACCTTGGAGAGGAGTTAAATGATGCAATCGATCGGGCTGCGAGGAGAGGACGTCTTCTGTATGCATGGAGACGTGGAGGCAGCGTCGCTCCCTCAGGACAGAAAGAAAACCCTGATGAACAGGGAACACTTTAATGGGACGAAGAAAGATAACTCTGCAGCTGGCAGGGATTAGAAGATCGGTTAAAATGTGCACATAAAAATAAAAATAAGATTATTATCAGTAGTTGTTTTTGTTATAAATCATAATGGACATAAATTATGCAGAAAGTCCTGTAATCATATTCAGTCAGTCTGTGTAACAATGCGCTCTGAGGCTGAGGATGAAAAGATATAAGCTGTTTAACTTCTCAGGCACAAATCATACTGAGCAAAAACAAACAGGCGCAATTAACAAACAACTGCGGGTTCTATCTATTATATACACTGCCTCTGAATATTACATTAGTATCCTCTGTTTCAAGGATAACAGTCTCCATGTGCATGAACTTATTTCTCTTCTGTAGATTATATTTTATTTATACAAAGAAAGAAAACATTGATTCAACATGCTGTATCACATTTTCTCTGAGATCTGCCCGCCAACAGCAGCCTGTCTCTGTGAGGGATCTGAGTGCTAAAGGGTTACATAGAGGAGGTGAACTCTCAGCTTCCAGCATCCAAACCAGCAGCTCTCCTGCTGTGGATGAATAACACAAGAACACAATGAATAACACAAGAGGGGATCAGTGACATCTGAATTTATTAGTCATTGGTGAGGATGCACAGTGGAAATTGTATTTCACTTTAAGTGTTTGGTTAACTGAAACCTGAAGCATAATCACTTTTCTTGTGCTGCTTTCAAACTCTTTCACAAGTATGTAAATGTTTGAACTCTGAGCAAAGTGGTGCTAATTATTTCAAAAACATGGGGAAAAAAGGTAATGAGCAACCTGGCCAGAAATGTTTCCCAAATTGCAAGAAATTAGTAGCTTCAAAGATGTTGGGATTTTTTTGTTAAAATGAAAAACTTCCAGGGAAAACTATTTTTATATGTATCCTAATTACATATTTGAAATCATGCTACAGAATTAATATAATTTTTCAAGCACCTTTTAACTTTCTTTTTTCCTTGTTTTGTTTTGTCATTTGTTAAAATTAGTTTTGAGGTAATAAAAAAAAGAAAATTAGCACCCAAAAAAAAAGCACGGATATAACCTGAGGAAAATGCTTAAAAAATAAAAATAATGTTCTGCAACATAATTAAAAATTCTGTTAATGTAATACTAGTCATAGTTTTAATACTTTGGGGGATTGTGGGATTGACTCGCTCTTGGAGCCAGCCTCTAGTGGCCATTAGAGGAACTACCGCTTTTGGCACTTTGCGTTGGCTTCATTTTTCAGTCCCAGGTTATTGGTTATTCCAAGTTGAGCCGATTACTTGAAGGTGGAGTAAAAACACTGCAGACTGCTGACTAGTCAGAGAGACTTAACAGCCTGCAAAACTTCGGTATGCAGTGAAAGTGCAGACGTTCCTCCGTTTTGTTGCAGGTGTTGTATTCAGCGTGTGTTTTGCTGATGATGATGCCAAAGTAGTTTCATGCAGTGTTGTTATGGTAATCAGCTGGTAATCTTGCCTAATTTGAGGCGTATTATCCACAGCAGGAAACCAAACGCAGAAAAGCACCTGAGCCGAATTGAGTCGAGCCGTGTGGTGGAACTGAGGACAAAACTCGACTCTGTTCTGTTTGCAGAGCCACTGAACACATGACTTTACACTCACAGCTCTCTGTTTGCCTCCGCTGCGTTTAGCTCTCCTGGCACCACTTGGGTCCACAATGCTTTGTGTGTTCTGTGATCTTTGTATGATTAGTTTGGGTCCTTTCACAGAGAATCGTGCTCGCTCAAACACAGAAGACTCTCTGGTGTTTTGTTTTTTTTCATTAGTGAAAAAAATCCTGTCTTACCTTCTGTAAAACAACACTGGCTGCAATGAGTTTAGAGATCTGCAGTCAGACTCCTCACCTTATACCAGACCGTATATCTCCTGGACCGCCCTCGAGTTATATTTGCTACGCTTGATTTCTTATTTCATTTTATGTCATAGTTTCAAAGAGCCTGAATACACTTTAGGACAAGACTAAGGAGTGTTAGTAAATCGAGCCTTTTCTTTAATAACTCTCTGAAGTTAGAGTGATCAGTTATGTCACTATATTCTCATAGAACGGTTAGTATGATATCCTAGGAAAATGCATGCACACCAGTTAGCATCCCACAAATGCTGTTATGTACTTAACGCTAAGGTTCGTCATGAACATAAAGTTCTGGAGGTTAGATTTAGGGAAAGAAACATGTTGAGGATCTACCTTAAAATGTTCACTCAACGTTCACACGGTTGTTAACGAGTGTCTTCGTTCTAATTCTGAAGTCGTCAAATATCGCTGCTTCTGCAGTTATTTAGTTATATTTGTTGCATCAACATGATACATAGATGCTTGTCATCAGTTGAGAATGTGGCCGGACAGAATCTGCATGTCTGTAAAATACACCACTGGATGGCATCAGGTTAAAACACTGCTGGTAACAACATAATATAATATATATATAAGGAGCATGAAGGTCCTTATATGATGTTGTTAACAGGTGGAGCAATGGATGGAACGAGCAACCCTCGGACTTTCATGCTCAGTGTTTACTTCCTGTCTGCATGTGATATTTTTTATCTACACCTTATCTACCGTGTGCCTGTTTTGCCTAATCTTAATGATCCGTGCCTACATGGGCATTTGTTGATGTCCCAGCGTTGGTTGCCGTGCGTTTTTGTTGCTGAACATAACCACGTGCAGTGAAATCCCACCGTGTGAATTCACTGACATCACTGTAGGGTCATCCAGCACATTAACAGCAGACACAGAAGGATACTTTGAGCGTAATATGTAGATGTCTACTGACAAAGCTGCAAGATATGACAACCTGCGATGAGAAGTGTTGTGTTTTTATTAGCTGTCCCTACATATCCGCCCCTGGCAACTACTGCATGATTAAGGTTTGTAATAGTTGCTTTTAGTAAACTGAAAACACTACAAACAAGTTTAGAGAAACTTGTGGTTGAGTAACAACATCCACTTGATTGATGAGATGGGATGTGAACCTGCCTTTGGTGTTTAATCTGTTTTGTACGCCAACCATCCAGCGAACTCTGCCCGAAAACTCTTGGCTGCAGAAAAGAACAGAACCTGAACTAAAACTAAATGTTGCCAGTGAACATTTCCAAAAGCTTCCAGCAAATCAGACAGCTTTCAGGGGCGTAATGCACAGGAGACAAAGTCGGTTCTTGCTTGTGCTTTTAATATTTGTGCTTGTTTTAGGAATCTCCTAATGTTGTTCTGACTGTTGCTTTAGTTCCACTCTTCCTTTGTTATAAATGACTTATACTTTCTGCTCTGGGATCTAATCAACCCTGTTTTCCTTCTGTAAACATATTTTAACTCACCCAGCAGCTCCACATTAGGAAAACACTGTGTAGCATTAATCACTCAGTGCTGACATCGCCCTCACACCCACACTGTGGATGAATCGCTCGGCAGACAAATGGCTGATCAAAGCAGCGAGAAAACTTCCATCTGGAGACTCAGGTAGCTCGATGACCTCCTTTGGTTTCTCTCGCGCTCTCCATCCCTCTTCCTCTCTCTGCTGACTCATAAACGGTCACCAAAGCCAAAACTCCTGGTAATAACAGCACGAAAGGTACGGTCAGGAGGAAATGATCGAGCCGGACTACCCGAAAGAGAGGCTGCGAGAGATGTGAGACGAGGAGGGAAAAATCAGAAAATAGAGGTGGAGATGAGAGAAACATTTGGAAATCGAGGAGCAGACAGAATAAACACAACGAAAAAAACAAAAAAGATGATTCAAAGAAAAAGGGGTCAAAAAATGACAAAAGACTATAAGGTCAAGGAGGAAAATGAATGTTGTGCAAACTGAGATTGCAAAAATAAAATACATCTAATAGAAACATGTCCATTTCGAAAAAAAAATCCCATTTATCGAAAAAAAAAGTGGATCAGGAATATTGCATGTGGACGCGCACGGTGCCCTCCAGCGTAAAATAATAACGCCACCGTGTGCTCTCTTGTCTAATGCCGTCCAGCTGCATTGAGGTTGGACACAGAAGGTAGATTTTGGCGTCACGTTTGTACGCCAAAAGCACTGACAGAGCAGCGCTGCTTGACGAGTTCGGAGAGAACGGGCTGTGATGCCTGAAACTGACATTTTTCTCATAAAAATACAATTACCTTCCTTCCAATGAGCTTTGATTTTCAATACCTGACTGACTGACATTCTCCTTGATAACCAGCCAGACAGCGTTTAGATAAATCATCCTCGTCAGCTCACGTTCCAACTAAAACCAACTAAAACCAGGACCAGCATAAGCTGGTTTTAGCTGGTCTTAGCTGGTCCTGACTACCAGTTTTTGCTGATGGTTTAACATGCTGGTGTGACGACAGAAGACTAAACTAATTTATGCCCTTTGTTTTTCATACTTCGCCCTCATGACTGTTATTTCTTTGGACTTTGATTTGGTCTCAGTTTTACAGAAAGTTCAATGGATAAACCAAATACTCTCCATCGCACAAAAACAATAAGATTTACGTGTCCCAATTGATGCTTTTGTCATATTTTCACACTGTCATTGTCATTTCATGGTGGAGGATGAAATCTATATTCAGACCCACAGAACATAAGCTGCCTTTTGGGGCCATTTCCTTTTTTTTTTTTTACATTTTTCAGCAACATTTCCTGATTCTGTGTCTCACCCGAAGCTACTGAGGGAAAGAGTGGAGTTATAGACACAGTTTAGAGGAGTTAAAGAGAGAAATGAAACATTGAGAGAGATCTGTGGGAGCTGTAGCCCGTAGCTGTGCTGCATACAGAGAATAGAATAATATAATATTTAGATTCAGAGAGAGTGGGCTCTAACAGGAGATTATGAACTGTCTCTGGACCCCACAGGAGACCGTCAGCTTTGATTAGCTCCAACTTCACATTTTCTGAAAAGAAGCCAAAACTAGCCAGTAGCTATTAGACTATCAGTGCTTTTAGTATTCAGACTCCCACCCGACCCACAACCCGGCCGCCCTTTATTTCTAACTCGGTGAGCGACTGTATAATTGCATTGTATATCACCAGTGAAAGCCGGGCGATCAGAAGAAGCATGAAATGGCCCTCAGTTTCATTGTGATTCCATTCAGATGGCTGAATTTTGTTTTTCATTACTCTCTCGCAGGCCTCATGCTCGCTAATTACAAAACGGACTCAGTTTGAGGTCCCAGCCCGACTGTAATATTCATCTGGAGTAGAAAACAATAAAAAAAGTGCTGGCTGATGCATTTCTTTTTCATGGTGGGAGTTCAGGATAGCTTCAGCGGAAATTAGAATAAGAAATTTAGGCTCTTTTATCAGCTTCAATCTTTGAAAGATGTGTGACTGAGAATCACTTTTTACTTACATTAGCTCTATTCGCATAAGGCTAACATTAGCTGGGGACCTCATGTTATTTAGAAATCACCCCATTCACATTAGCAATGTCTGTATTTTACTGGAATTTACTGACATTTTTCCCCACGCACAAAAAAAAGCCCAAATCACCAGCAAATCCCAGAGATGCCAACTCGCAAAGGACTAATATTATCCCATGACTTCCTCTGTGTTTGCCGAAATATGTTGAATTTTTATTTTAAAAATCAGGGATATGAGTATTTATGACAAATTACCAAAGGTCCTCACGTAATTCTAGTCCTGTGTGAATAGGGCTATTAAGACGTTTACCTTCTTGCTTTGCTTCCAACACAACTGCCATAAAAAATGTTGGCCATATCTCTGTTTGTTTGTTTGTTTGTTTGTTTGTTTGTTTTACCATATTTCCTATACCCATCAGTTAAACCCTGTGCTGTATTTCCTGTTTTGTTTTGTATTGTTTTGTTTTGCTGTCGTCAGTTTTATTGTGTGTCTCGTTGTATGTTTTTCTTGAATGTTAAGTTTTGTTACACTTGTTTTCATTTGTTCTGCTATCACCACATTTAACAAATTAATAAATACATAATAGATTAAATAACTAAATAAGTAATATGTTTAACCCTTTGGTAAAATGTTGGCATTGTACCTTTTGCAGACCATGGACACACTCAGTTTGTACATTGTTACGTGGCAGATGTGTTGAACATTTACAGCAGTTTACAACACTGTGGTTAACGTGCAGTTAGGTTTAGGCACAAAATCCACTTGATTATAGTTAGAAAAATATCATTTTTTGACTTAAAATACCAACTTTTCGTGGTACTATCCCCATTGGATAGTTGTCCCCTGAGGCGCCTGCAGTCAGAAAAGCTGTCCCCTCTTTGGTCCCACAGAGGGGACTGCTGAGGCCCCGTTTTACCTTCTTGGTTAACTAACTACAAACGTCTGCTGTGACACAATCTTGGATCTATGCAGAGGCGTTGGCAGCTTCTCTTTCATACACACAATAACTGTTTAGGTTCCCACACACTGTGGAGAAGTTGTAGATTTTTACCCACCAAAGAGCCTTTTTTGACAAAAATCTATTCATTTTTTACCAGAAATGCAACTTATTTTCCTGAACATAATCAAGGAAACCCTTAATCCTCTAGGAAAGCTAATATTTAGATCACGCTGCATTCGGACCTCTGGATTTTGGACCTGTAATGCCCTTTGTGTCGTGAAATTTATTCTGCATGACTCTCACTCTCAGAACAGCCTAATTATCCCTTTGGGTGTGCGTTAATATTACACACACTTGTATCGCTCTGTGCATGTTTAAAATTATGTTGCAAAATTACAAAAACATTATAAAGAATCTTTTTGAGGTCATTTCCTTTTTAAACTTTCTTTTTCCTTTTTTAAAATGTATTTATTAATTAATTTATTGATTTATTACTCAATTTCATGTAATTTTCTTGTACTTTTACTAATTTCTTGATTTTGTTTTTTGGCCTATTCTTTTGTTGCTCGTTGCGTTCTTCCCATTTTTTAGACAGAAATCAAAGGCTTCAAACGGTTAATGCCCTGAAATTTGAATTAATTCCTTCTCTGGCTGTCAGCCCGAAGCATTGTTGTCTCCTTGAGCTGTGCACGAGACTATGAACTCAAAAAAAAATTAAATTTAATCATGAAGAGGAGGAGAATATGATGTTGGAGAGAAACACTAACAAATAAGAATAATAATATTAATAAAACAAATATTATAAATAAATTAAGATTAGAAATTTATTTATTTATAATACCAGTTTTATTCATCTAGAGTGCTCTGCTTAGCCTGTTGTAAGCAGACGAAAATGGATGGATGGATAGAAATTAGAAAAACCACATGCTGACAATTTCAAATATTTGACAACAATAAAATGTTTTTACAGCAGGAAGAGCTCATAGTAAAGTCTGTCAGTGAGTTAACTGGCCTAAATACACACAACAAACCCAGAGAGAGAGAGAGAGAGACAGAGAGAGAGAAAGAGAGAGATTTTTAGTCTTATAGTCAAAATAGTATTTTTTAAAAGCTCCAGAGGAGAGGGGAGGAGGCAGACACAGACATAAAGGATGTCATGGAAAGACTGTCTGCAGGGGAAGGAAATGAGAAACATTCATTCACACAAAAAGGTAAAGAGAGAGAGATGAACAGAGAGAGAGAGAGAGATGGGAGGAAGACCAGAGGGGGAAAATGGCAGAAGATTCAGGACAGAGTGATGGAGGAGAGGAGAGAGGGAGATAAAAGTCGCTGAGGGGCCGGCTCTTTTACCATCCATCTCCTCTGTGCTGCTGCAGAGAGAGAGAGAGGCAGTCACCGGCTCGGCCATCAAGCACTTATTGACAGTACTGCAGCAGCCACACACACACACACACACACTCACACACACACACACTCACAGGCAGTACAACAGCAATTACGACAGGCTTAGAGCTCGCAGGCAGGCCGCAGGGGGAGCAGAGCGCTCTCTAGCAGCGGTGCAGCTGAGCAGAGCTCCCACACTTCTTATTAGAAAAGGTCATTTTGTTGTTTGTGAGGTCGATATCCATGTTTATTTTTTTAAATATCAACTGATTTCCTGCCTCAAAAAAAAAGACAGAAAAAAATAATGTGTGAAAAAAGCAGGTAATGTCTCTGTCGGTCAGCAGTGGGACATTTTACATTTTTAGTGAGCCATTATTCTGAATAATGGCTAAAGTTTAGCAGTCAGGCTGATGTCTCCACAAACAAGAGTACACAGCAAAGGAAGTTACAGGGTTAAACTTGTTTTAGCCCTTTGAAACCGGGGAAAACTGACTTTGTTTCTCAAAAAAACATGGGAACGAGGCGATGATCAGCTTACGAAAAAATAATCTAAAATTTAATGAGAAATTAGAAAAATTACAAGACAATTACCTGAAAATGAGCAAAAACAAACAAATATTCAAAAACTGTATTATTATTAATAATAATAACAATAATAAAGAAATTATATTTAAAAAATATAAATATTCCTTTAAATAATTTTAAACATAATTATAATATATTACATAATTATAATATAATTATGATATATATTTAAATAAAATTTTGTGCCAAGTTGCTCATTGCCTTTTTTCCCATGTTTTTGAGGAAAAAAATAAAAAATTACTTTTGTTTTTTTTTTGTTTGTTTGTTTGGACGTCTGGGCCTGATGATCTAATGACGCCACTGCTGTCCTGTCCTCAGACCCTGCTGTTGTCCCTCACCTGCCCAGCAACCATCACTGTTTCCCGCCTCAGCTGTCACCTGATCAGCCACCTGATCCCAACAGCTGCTTCCTGTTTCCTCATTAGCTCCCGACTTTATTTAACCCTCACTTTGTCTTTCCTGACATTTGCTGAATTCTCTGACTCAGTCGTCTGTCTCAAGCTTTAGCACTTCTTCACCTGTCTCTGACCTTCTGGTGCTGTTGATCATTTGGACTTTTCTTTAGTTTTTGACTTGTTACCTTAAACTTGAATCAGTGTTTTTCCTTCTCTGTCCATGTTGCTGGAGTTTGAGTCCAAACTCTTTTAAAGAGAAGCAGGTTCAGCCCAAACTTCACTGTCTCTGAAGCACTGTCCTTCACAGGCTGCAGATAAAGCTCCTGAACAGGGACACACTCAGACTGTCCTCCGTCTCTCTTAAGCAAACACAACAGCAAAGACACAGAAGACACATTTAACCCTTAAAAGCTGAGCAAACTGACTCAGTTTCTTTCAAAAACATTGGAGGGCAACAAGCAACTTAAAAAAAAATTAAAATAGACAAAAATTTCTTCAAACAGAAAAACTCCAAGTAAGTGCTAAAACAAAAATCAATGAACACATTTTTGTTAAGTATATGTTCTTGAAGATAACTTTAAATATTTACTCGAAGAAGCAAAAATAAGATTTTCTGGAAATGTTTCCCTAATTTTTTGAAAGAAATCAAACCTATCCTCAGCTTTTAGAGATTTCTCCCTTTGAAACCTGGAGCAAAGAAAAAAGCTAGATAAATGTCTAGGGGGAAAAAGGAAAAAAGCTAAGGGAAATTACTACAACTATAACTGTATTCATAATTACCATATCATTTTCATCATTTCAATATTTGTTTGGTTTTTTTAATCTCTTTTTGTGCTAATTTTAGAATAATTTCCTAATTAATTTTTTTTTTTACTAATTTCCTATTAACTTTTGGGCCATCTTAAATTGCTCCTTACCTTATTCCCATGTTTAAAAAAAAATAATATATATATTATCACACCAGCTGTTAAAGGGTTAAGCCACAGCAGGTTGGAAATGTGTTGGAAAATAGACCATCTATGATACGCGTCACACCGCCAGTGTGCCATGTGTGGGATAACATAGAAACTAATATTTTCGGGGTTTTGGCGCTGCATTGTGCGTTATGACCTCTAGGATCTCTGTACAGTCGTGTTTGCATCTTTTCTCTGTTTTCTCTCCGTTTCTCTCATGTTTGGTGTCGGTCCAGTGTTCCTCCTTCCTCTTCCTCCTCTTTTGTCCTCCTCTCGCTCATTTCCCAACCTCATTCTGTCACTCGCCCCGCCCGCCCGCTCGGCTCGGCCCGGCTCCACATATACATCAAAGCCGCGCTATAAAGACGCTGTGCAGCCAGCATGGAGCTGCTATTGGCAGAACTATAATGGAGACAACGATTTATGGGCCACATCAGGTGTGTGCGTTTGTGTTTTTGTGTGCACGTGTGTGTTTGAAGAATCGCACTCTGTGATCAAATGGACTTTTCCTAATTTAGATTGTGGATAGGTAGATTGGTGGGAAATTTGTTCACTTTCAAAGAGCAAAAGGGGGCTGAGCTGGATGGGACTACAGGGATACTCAGCGTGTTTAACTGGGGGGCCCCTTTGGGGGCCACTTCTGCAAAATGAAAGGAAAACAGGGGCCGGTTCATAAAAAACTTCAATAAAATGGATCAGAATATACAAATGGAATTTAGATGTTTGCTGTCTTCACTCATCTTTACCAAAAGTCAAATCCAGAAACAGCAGCCCCGCAGGTCAGGTGTACACGTGGGCATTTTTAGGATTTGAAGACATTTAGGGCATAGCCTCGACCTCCCTTGGCACTTTTTTACTTATTGATAAAAAAGCTAAATTTTGAAACTTTTCATGCACTCTGGCACTTTATTTCCATTATTTAAAATTATTATTAATGGTTTGTGGAAACATACAAACCAACATTTTCTTTGGGCAAATGGGCTGAACCTCTAATAATTTTAAATACTTTCGGAGGTCGTCTGTGATCTTAGTCCTGTGTGAATCTGCCATGTTCAGCATTTGTCAAGAAAAACTTCCAGCGTAAGTTTACGACCTTATTTCGCCAAACGCAGAGGTCATGTGATAATAATAATAAATATGTGCAAATCTGCATCTCTGTTAAACTCTGAGTCATATTTAGTTTTTTTGTTTTCTCCACACCTCTCATTTGCCCTTTTCCTGGTCAAGAATTATAAAAGCTGCACCGGGAGTTACCAATTTGCAATGACAGCGAGCATACATTTCAGAATCACAAGAATTTCTTTGGTAATACGAGTCTTAAAATGAAGCCAACTGGAGCAGATCAGAGCGAAAGAAAACAAAAGGAAACAGAAGGCGAAGGCTCTCGAGCGTCCCAGTAAGTCACGCTTTATTTTAATGTGTCTCGTATGTTCTGGCAGATTTTGTTTATCGTATGTACTGTGTGGCACGCTTTGCTGCAGACCTAATTTCAAGGACAATAAAGTCTCAAACAAGATTTAGTGCGAGAGACAGCAGAAGAGGTGAGGTACGAGAGGTGAATCGTTGAATAATGGAAGACTTTGGGAGGCGAGATGGGGATGAGAGTGACGGACAGAAAGAGATAAAGGTAAGGGAAAGAGCAAGAAAGAGCAAGAGAGGCCAGCACGGCTTCATGAAATGTTGGCAAATGAGCTGCATATGTTGAAATGAAAAGAGCTGTGTGTATGAAAACAGAGAAATATGTTTCCCCTGCAGCAAAATAATCAGAAAGCTTGACTTTAGAAACCTCACTGGTGTTCGGATGCAGCTGTATTAAGTTTAAAGTATAGCTATAAAGCGAGGAACCTGCCTGTGTGTGTTTGTGTCTTCTGCATGTGTCAAGAAGTGTGCATCTCTACTTCACAAGGATGTGCACTGTCAAAGTTGGTGCCATTTGGACATGCAACAAGTTCAATAAACTTTGAATAAAGAAGCAAACAGCGCTCTGACGTCAGGGCTTTGCAGAGTTGAGCATGTCGTCACTTACATAAGCAAGAACTCTCTTTGAATTTCAGTTCACTAGACAACAGCTAAAGAGAGAGAGCTGGAGATGCTAAACAGGATTTTTTAAGGAACATAGTATATGATGATGAAAGCCAGGGGTGGTGAATCTTTAGCTTGTCACCTCACGCTTGTCCTGGTTTGGCTCGACTCAACTTTAGCCCAACACAGCAAAGATTTGCATCTCTATACAACAGAGCAGCTCGTTTTCACTCCAAACTCGTCAAATAGCATCGCTCTGTCAGTGCTTTGTGTGTACAAGTGTGACGCCACAATCCACCTTCTGTGTCAACAATGCATTTCAGCGGGGATTGTGCCACTTTAAGTGGATATTTTAAGCCAAAACATGACAAATTTTCTACCTTAACCAAGTAGTTTTTGTGTCAAACCTAACCACGTGTTAACTTCAGTGTTTTTTGAAGCGTAAAGAAATACAAAGTTTCAATGTACTCGCTACATAAAATGTATCTTTGGTTTTCAGAAACATACAATGCCAACATTTGGGAAAATAGAAAATAGAAATCAACATGGCATTGTTTGACTCAGCACGGCAAAGCCAAAACCCCAAACTGACAACCTGATCCTGGTGCTGATATGAACTCATCACAGACACCTCATCAGTGTGGAGGCTTGATAAAAGCATTTCTGCCTCCCCAACCAGCCGCTGCACGGATCTCCAAAAACAAAATGAAAAAGCTGCAGCTCTGTGAATGCTGGTTGTGTTTTTAATAAAATGTTCCTCCATCCCGGCCTCCTTCCAACAAGACCAGAATAACAATTTCTCTCCTTTCACTGGGCGGCTGCTGTTAGCATGCTAATGCTCAGCTTTCATTCACATACAACAGTCTGTGCAGTCTCCTTACACACACACACACACACACACACACACAGACACACACACACAGATACACACAGACACACACAAACACAGACATTGTGCCGAACTTTCAAGGACCCTCTTTGACCCTGACCCTTAAACAGCCCTTAATTTGCTTTGTTTGGGGGCCACTTTTACGAATGGACAGGAGGCCAGGGGCCAGTCACAGCGCTATAAATGTTTATAAGACTTTAGGACATTTTTCAGATTTTAGGACATTCCTAGGACTAATGGATGTTTCTAGGATTTCTGCACGTTTCGAGGTTTATACGACAGTTCGTGGATCTTAGGCATATCTTGAATTTTGGGATGTTTGTAGGATTTTAGGACGTTTCTAGGATTTTATGACATCTTTAAGATTTAAGGACATTTTCAGGATTTTTGGACATTTCTAGGATTTTAAGACATGTCTCTGATTTTAGGTCATTTCTAGGATTTTGTGACATTTTTTGCATTTTTTGGACATTTAGAAGAGTTTAGGACACGTCTATGGTTTAAGGACATTTCAGAATTTAGGACATTTCTAGGATTTTTGAACATTTCTAGAAAACATTTTTTTTAAAACAAGCTTTATTTTGATGCTGTTTTATGCACTCTGCCCTCTTTTGTCTACTAAAAGTAAAAATAAATAAAAAATTCCCAGTGTGAATCACTTTTTTATTTACTAGAAAATAGTTGGACATCCTGATAAGTTGAATGCCACTGTCTAAAAAGAAGTGAGGACCGAACAAAATGTCCTCATTCTCCACTATACACTCAAACTGGTCCTCATAAAGATACAAGCACAAGAGGACACAAACTCAACTAAGTATGCACACAGACAAGTTCGTGATGCACACACATGCATGCTTAGGCACACAGGTACAAAGATATACATGCAACAGCTCCTGTGACTGTGACACTCAGATAATAACGTGCAAACGCGCATGCACGTGTCTAATGAAAAGTGTGCTTCCTGCACGCAGGTATAACGACACATAAAATGCATAAATGTAAGGGTGTGCTCACACACAAAACATATGCTCACACACATTTCTATTCAATGCATATACACACACAACTGTTTGTGCACACATGGAAACACACACTTATGGAGATACATTCCAATAGATGCGTGCACTGTCAGGAAACGCACGCTTGGTGAGGGGCAGAGAGCTGTGACACATAGACGCTGATGCAGCTTAATGACCAGAATAATTTAAAGTACAGCTACATACTTTACACGCCCATCACACACACACACACACACACACACACACACACACACACACACACACACACACACACACACACACACTCACCATCTCCTCACACTCCACCACCCACAGCGCTGAGCCTCCACTCTGCCTCGGCTGACATGAATTTTTAAAGGATCGCTTTTATTACGCTTTGGTTTTATTTGTGAACAGTAACAGCGTGGTGAGTAATACCCCCGTCCGTCTCCGAGCAGCTATTCCAGCGGGGGAGTTTATGAGCGTGCACGGCGCCGCCCAGCACACTGAGATATTTGCTGAATGGCAATTACATTTCAGCACGGTTGTTGGTTTGCATCTGAAGGTGCAGCGGCGGTGCAGCGATCTGACAGCAAGGACGGTGTCCTGCAGTCAAATGTTAATGTTCTCGCTGCAGTGTGTGCTGGAGTTGTGTGCTTGCCTTCAGAGGCACATTGAAGGTAGTTGGGAGGATATACAAAAAAACAGGAACAGCAGATAATGTAATCCACTAGAGTGGTCAAATTTGACAAAAAATAGAGTTGTGTGTAAACTTTCAAACACTTAATTCAAAACCTCTAGCCTCAAACCCAACAAGTAATTTATATTTAAGAGGGTAATAACACTGAATGATTCTGAAATGCCTTTAGAAACTCTTATGATGAAGGCTGTTGTTCTGCAGTCACTTAAATTTGTCTCAAGTATTCCCTGAAGTGCTGTGACTTTCTCCTGCATAATGTGAAAACATTCATCCATACTGCAGCACGTTCCGCTCCCAAGTCGTCGCATGTTGCCGCTTTGCAGTGGACTACCTCGTCTACATACTACACTCTGGGTATCCTCCTGCATCTGCTGTTGACATTTCTGCAGCCGCTACCATGATGTCAACACAAACACATGGTGGGATTAAACTGCATGTGGTTATGTTTCGGCAACAAACCCACATGGCAATTCCAGCACATCAATAAATGCACATGCTGGCACGGATGGTTGGGTTTAGGCAAAGAAGCTCATGGTAAGATTAGATAAAAATCCCAGTCAGACGGGGACCAAACACCAATCTTCAGCATGGAAGTCCAGGGATTTTTTGACCAATGAACCCCCCCTCCAACCCACCCCATAGAGACCTTTACAGGGACCTATCAGCAGGGTTACAATCTGATGCCATCCTGGGCCATTTCATGCAGACAAAACAGGTTCTGTCCGGTCATCTGATGGCGTATAATAACAACGCAAATGTTCTGTCTGGTCCTGACAGCTGATGCTGTCACGTAGTGTTTCATGCATGTGTAAAAGGTGGCTTTTGGCATTGCAAACTTACACCAAAAGCAGTAGTTTCCTAATTCAGATTGACAATGGGCTGAACTGCGGTAGCAGCTTGCAGTGTATTGTATAGTTGGAAGTAGCCAAGTTAAAATATTGAGTTTATTCTCAGTAACCATGAATTTCTGCATATTTGACCTTGGGCCACGTTTAGGCGAGAATGAATCTACTAAAAATGGAAGTCTTTTTAAAAAAGTCTGCATACATGATATCATATGCGGCCTTGACATCACCGCTCTCACAGGACCTGTGCATTTCCAGTTTACATGGCAACAGAAGGGGGTGGCATTTTCAAAAATGGTTCTTGCATGAAACCCACAGTTTAATATTTGAAAGGTGCAAATTAAAATTAAAAATGGGAGCAAAATGAAAATTTAGAGCACATCAAATTGATCATTTAAGGTTCTTTTCACAATTTTTTGTGACATGAAGAGACGATTTATCAAAATTCCCTTCCTAACACCAACCAACTCACTTTAGGATTCAGTTCATCTACATCTGGAGCCAATCCAGCACATCTATGCACTCCTGAGTACTGTAGGAGGGGAAGAAGTATCTGTCTCTCACCTCCAGTGTGCTCACTGAGTCCCAGCTGGGATTTGAGGCCATTCACGTTTATAATCCAGCCGAAGCAAACCGCAACACCGTGCATGCTGTAGCATTCAGAGCCCAGAGGTGTCATACTGTACGTCAGCGGCTTCCCAGCGAATGTTCAATTACTGCGCTCAGCATCCCCTGGAGTGCTGCATGATTGCTCCTTTAAGAGAAGCAATTTGATACTGTACATTACACAGGGAGCCAAAGGGCATAGCTCATAGCAGAGGAACACTGGGTAAACAGGATGCAGAGCGCTTCTGGAGAAGGAGAGGGAAGAAGTTAATTTACTGCTTCCAACCTGCAGCAGGACTCCAACTGCTGCATGACTGCGCCAACACGACACACATGCTTTTTGTTTCCAAAATACTGAGGTGATATTTTGTGTCGATAATTCAGGATTCATGAGTACTTTTCCAATATAAAAAGCAAATTCGAAACTCCTTCAGCCTCATATTTCACAACACAGTTCACTCAAATCCCTTGAATCTCCTACCAGTTATGATAAGTATAATTATAAAGTTGATCTAAACACATCCATCTTTAAATGACATTTATGTTATTCTCCAAAAAACATCCATTTTGTTGAGAATAATTGCCATTTACTGAATTTTAATGCAATTAGAAACTATTGTTTTTAGCTCATTACAAATATCCAACACGTTGTCATCCAAAGTCGTCACATATTGCCGCTTTACAGCGGACCTCAGCGTCTACATGTCACACTTTAGGTATCCTTCTGTGTCTGCTGTTGATGTTCTGGGATGCAGTTACCATGATGACCACACAAGCACTTGGTGGGATGATGCTACATGCGGTTATGTTTAGACAACAAAAGCACATGGCAACCAACATCAGGACATCAATAAAAGCACGTGCTAGCACGAATGGTTAGGTTTAGGCAACAAAGTCATGGGTGGTAAGGATTAGGGGAAGGAGGCACACAAGGTGTATAAAAACATTAGAATCAGACAGGAAGTGAACACTAGACTCACACATCAAAATCCGGGATTTGTGCCCTCACACTTATGTTATGTTGTTACCGGCATGGTTTCAACCTGACACCATCCAGCTGCATATCATGCTGTTGCTGCAGGTATAACAGCACCGTTCCCGGTTCTGTCCGGCCGTGTTCTCAGGTGACGCTGTCCAGCAGAATTTCATGCAGAAGCGAAAGGTGCCTGGCATTTCACGAGACACCATAAATGCTGTCAGAGCGACGGTGGAAGGAGAACAAGCTGGATGCCCTCACATCTGATGAAAAAAACGTTTCAAGCGCATGGAAAGATCGACTTTCCAATTCCAGGATCCTGAATGTTGTAAGCTTTTTTCAAAAGGGAATTTACTGTGACCCAGATGATCCTGAACAGCACACACACACACACACACACACACACACACACACACACTCAAACATTGTGGCAAACACTGTCTTTGAAATAATAATCATGTTCCTCCCACAACTAAAGTTCATTCATAAATAAACAAGAGTTTACCTCCTGTGAGTCTTGACACTAAAACAATTTATGAACGTTGTAAACTGTTCTCTGTCTTTTTCTTATGTCTTAAAACTTCTGGACAAATATAATGGACTTGGTATGTAAACGCATTAAATCGCTACAAACCACAGACATGATATATTTGTGCATTTCATATGTATCAACATTTATAAAGTGATGTTTATATGAGCTGACTTTGTCATCAGGAGGTGGAGGGGAGGTTGGATGATGTGACCCATATGAGACACGCCTGTCAAGTTACAGATTTAATTTTTTAAGTGAGTATTCGCTGTGTTTCCAGCTGCTATTAAGCCTTCGGTTTTCCACGTAGGCACGAGGAAGGGCAGAGAGGTCCCAAAATAGAGCCAAACCACCAAATATCATACTACTGCCAATAGAAGTTAAATTTTCTTTGATTAAAATGGGTGTTTTGTAGCAACCCATTACTGTTTTCCCAATCAGTTTTAGTGCCACAAAAATCATTTGTTTTTTTGTTTTTTTTTACCAAGACATTGCTGCAATTTCACTGGGATTGTGCCGCCAAAACCAGATTTTTAAGACCAAACACGATCTTTTTCTAACCATAACATAGTGAGTTTGTATCCTAAAACTAACCACAACTCGGCTACATAAAAACGCACAGATGTTATATATCCATGGTTTACAGAAATGTACAATACCAACATTTTTTTCTAATGATTGGATTTCATGACCAACAATATTCCTTTTGTCTGTTACAGCTCTGTTGCACTCGATATGATGCTCTGCTGTCTCGCTGTGTGTCCATCATTTACTGCCCTAAAGCAGCAAAATGATCATAACCATTTTTATGGGTTTCTGTAGTGTGAAAAATGTTCACAACAAGAGCAATAAAAAGATAACTGTGAGAGAAGAAAGAAAGGCTGACAGAGAGAGAATGTGATTTAAAGTTTGTGACCAGAAAGGACCTTCTGAAAGAAAATAGCGATTAATAAAGTTGATTGAGTCTTCACACGCCAGCGGGCAGCTGAAGCCAGTCTTTAAGAGAAAGTCTGCGATGCAGCGAGCGGATGGACAGCAGAGGAGGAGGAGGAGGGTGACATCATTTGTGGGAAGGAGGGCCTGTCAGTGCGATCACATCACCAAACTCTGTGACCTTTGAGACCGAGCCTTAAAGAGTGAAGCCGGGGCTGTTTTCCCTCCTTCCTGCGTGATGGACGGCTGTCTAATCTGCTCACAGATGACTCAGTCAGCCTCAGGTACCCCGGCGCCAGACCAGACCTTTATCGTCCGTGTGGCGATTCATGGCTGATTTATTTGGTTTTCTACATTTTAAAATGTTACTCTCTGTTAGGTGAGATCAACTTAACTCTTATCGGTAACTCTAATCCTTTAACACCTGGATAGACATCAGTTTTTTGTGTTCAGACGTCTATTACAAGCATTTAAATCTCTGAAACCTGGAAAAAAAGATTTTCATTACTGCTGAAAACATGGGAGAAAAGATAACGAGCAACTCGCAAGAAATGTCCTGCAAACTGCAAAAATATGAATAAAAGGTCACACAGAAATTACCTGAAAATTAGCATCTAAACCTCTGAAACGGGAAAATTGTTGTGAACAAAAATATCATGAGCAACTTGGAAAAAAGTGTAATGCAAATTGTAAAAAAAAAACAAGGAAATGACCTGAAAAATAGGTGGGGGGTGCAATTAAATATTATCAAAAAACAAAACAAACAAACAAACAAAAAAATATCATGGTTTTGGTGTTAAAACCTAACCAAAGCGCTGTTGTTTATTCTAGTGATTTGCTTTATTATTCTGCGATTAAATGTATTTATGAATTCTTTTGGTGAACCCACTTTTACTTCGATCGCGGATAATGATCTCCTGAAACTCCCAGAACACTTTCTAACAACACAAAAGGGGCAAACTCTGTGTATTTCACCTCTGCGAGAGTGGAAGTGTTGTTTTTTTTTTTTTTAGATCTGAAAGAAGTGTTGCCCCTCTCGCTCAGTCTTTCCCTCGTAGCCGTGTTGCATTCTGGTTCATTTCTCGCTCCTCGTGGTGCAGAAACGGATCTCTGACCTCTTGTTCTGAATCCGAAGGACTGGCGGCAAAACCTGACATCTGCAGTCCATGTTTCAGGTCACCGTGTCACAGCTTTAGCCCCATCTGCTTCCTCTGCTTAATCCTGTGCTTCATCGACGTCTCCTGCCATTCCCCACCTGTCCAACAGATGTCCCCAGTGCTCCTCCTGTCTTTTCCAGTCACCTGATCTGTCTCCTGCCTGCACACCTGCTCCCCATCAGTCATCCAGCTCACTATAAAAACTGAGGGAAGAGGCAGAGTCAGGTCAGTACCAGGCCCACAAGAGGTCTTGAGGTCAGATATTTGACTCCGCAGCTGCCTTTGTGTTTAGGCTCAGTAGATTTAGTGTGTCTTTTTGGGGATGTGCAGAGAAACAGGCTGGGTGATTTAAGGAAAACAGGGAGAGTACACTTGTTTATTCAAACTTTGGGACCAACACAACCTTTTCTCACTCACAGATTTACAAAAAATAACCTTATTGTATAACATGTAGTGTCTTCCGAGAGAGGACTGTTGTTTTTAAGTGCCAGTCTCACACAGGGACACCCTCAGGACGGCGTACACGGTGCCACGCTCTGTATGTCCAACTGTGATTCTCCTTGATCGAGTCTTCATTAAATAATATGTATGTGATTCATCAAAGTCTCCTCAGTTCTTCTTCAGTTATTGAATCACCAGCTCATTTTTTCCTCATTAGAAACTTCCCAGCCGGGAACTTTTCCACAACATTGGCTAACGTTACCTACGAGTGGCAAAATTGTTTTAAAGAAAACATTTCAATCTCCTTCTCCTTCACAGGATGAGATAACATCCCATTCATCTGAGAAAACAAAGGTTTTAGCCAAAAGTGCGTCTCATGGCCTCTGTTAAATCTTCATCCTTATATGTTTTCATTTTTCTTGGTTAAATTAACAATTTCTTTTTATTCAAACACATTACAAAACACCAGACGAACTCCATATTTTATGCTTCCACAGTAACAGCAGCACAGATCACAGCCCTGGACGTTCAAACAGTCTGCATACATCGAACTCGATGTTGTACCAAAGTATGTTAAGATCCATTATGCATTAAATTTATAAGATTGCAAAAATCTCACAGTCTGCAGGAGGCTGATTTTCATTTCTTCCACAAGCTGACGTGTTTAGTCGGTATACAGTGGCAGTAAAATGGATGATAAAATACCAAAGAAAGCTGTGACTTTAAAAATAAATCTGCAGAATGGTTCAGCAGCTCCACAAGAGTTTTATTAAGTGCTAAAACTCAGGGTGATGATAACAGATAATAATAATGATATTAATAGTGGTGCAGCCTTAACACACACACACACACACACACACACACACACACACACACACACACACACACACACACACACACAGCCTCAACAGTGAGCCCCCTGTAGAGGAGTGTTGTAGTACATGAGAGACTGACTTCATACAGCTAATTAGTCCCTGCTTGTTTTCCACATTCAATCCCAAGTGACTGATTGTGTAAAAATCACAGAGCCCTTTCTTTACTTCCTCTCTGCTGATACTTCCAGGTCACCTGCATCCAAGGACGTTTCCTAACTTCTTAATGTCAACACACGATTTCAGCTTCTTGCAAGAACAAACAAAACAAAGCGACAACAAGGATTTTAATGTTTGTTAAAGCAGTAACAACCGAGCGGAGGCTGGAACGGCGGAGGATAACAAATTCTTATCGTGTCTTCGCCATCTGCTCTCAATAAACGAAACTGAGGTCTGCCTGCGACGCCTCGGCCTTTCATTCCTCAAATCTGTCGGCACCAGCTGGCACGGCGGCGGCATTCAGGTGTGCGCAGGAGCGGGCCACCAACCTGGCATTTCCAAGGTCACACAGCACCCCAAATTAACAGGAACAGGGAACAAATAGCTTTTTTTTTTTTTACTTCGTAAGGTAATTCCAGTTTTGTGAAACTTTGCATCGTAAATGTTTTAAGGCTGGAATGAAACCGAGGAGTCGGAGAGAAAACGGCGCTCAGGAGAGACAGGGAGCAGAGGTGGGCTCAGTACTTGGTATTCAAGGAGGATTAAAGGGAGCTAATGCTGACCTTTAAAAGTCAGAAACACTTCAGTTATGAGTCACTCTGCTCTTTTGCTTTATGTGGTTCGCAACCTTGATGTTTCATTCGGTGTAATAAAGCAGAAGTTGTGATGAGGCTGCAGGTCTGAGCCACCCGAGAAAATAAAAGAACAAAAGAGTGTCACTGCTGAAAACATACAGCAGTTCCATCTGTAGACTTTGTGTGGTTACACTGAATGATAAATCTGACAAGTCACTGCATATCGCCGCTTTGTCAGAGGACTTCAGCGTCTACGTACTGCACTTTAGGTATTCTTTTGCGTCTGCTGTTGACGCCGGGATGTCGACAAAAGCACATTGTGGCATGGATGACTAGATTTAGGCCAAAAGGGCAAATGGTAAGGTGTAAAAAAAACGGCACATTCAGATAGAAAGCGAACACTGGACTCCTGCGTGAAAGTCCGGGGTTGGATTGACCCATTCACCGCCCCTCCTGCCCGCCCTATAGGACCTTTGTGCTCCTTACATTTTGTTGTCATTGGCAGCGTTTCAACCTGATTCTACCCAGCTGCGTATCATACAGCTGCAGCAGGTGCCGTTCAGCTGTCTGTCGGTGTATAACACCGTGAGCGGTTCTGTCCATCTTCTCAGCTGAAGGCGTCCATTGGTGTATCATACAGCCGCAAAAGGTCACTTTTTGCTTCAGGATCTTACACCAAAAAACTGCAGTACTTGATGACTTCAGAATGACAGGCCGGTGCCTAAAAAGCAGCTGGAAATGTACAAATGTAACAATATTGTGGTTTGCAGAAATATGCAGCATTTTCTCCTGATGAGTGGGCTTCACCTGGACTAGCAGCGACTGCTTTCGATTTCTTTAATTTTGTGCAGAAAAAACAGCTTTAACTAAACAACAATGTGTCGCATTAGATGAAAAGCTGAAGGCGACTCCTTCAACATGTCATCAAGGTTAAAACTGCTCATGCTGCGCCAGCACCACAAAATCTGATTGTGTTTACGCCTGGCATGACAAGGTGAGAGTGTCCCGACCTCTGACTGACGTGTGGTCAGAGTTCCCGGCAGATTTCATGTCAGTGGTTTATGTTTGCAGGCGTGTTACCGAGGCTGGATTTGGAAAGAGCTGCCGGTCTTTCATCCTGTGCGGGAAAATCATGTCGTCTTTGTTAGAAATGACTTCTTCTGAAAATCAATAACTGCAGGATGACCACAAAAATTGTCACAAATATCACGTTTGATATGGGTTAAAAAACCTTCATGTGAGGTAAACAGGACTCCCAATAACAGCAGAACTGCTCCTGTTGTTAATGAAGCTGTCATCTTTGTAAAGAGTGTTTTCTTTTTTATTGCTCCACATTTACAAATGCATTAAAAAAATACAAGGTTTCGTTTAAGGATTTCTCTGCAGATTATCTTGTGTGTATCTGTTAAGAACAGTTTCTCTCCACTCTGTGTGTGTTTCGGTATTTTTCGCCTGCAGTCACATTTTTTAATCAGGCTCTCAGATGTGACGGTGTGCTGCGACGGGATTTGGTGTTCCCGTGTTTTTGTTCTGTTGTGCTGCTGCTGCTGCCAGCTCCTGTTAGGACTGGAGACCGGACAAGACACGACAAGGTGGGGGAGGGAGGGAGGTAAGCCAAAACACACACACACACACAAACACACACACACACGGACAAACTGCATACATACGTGTTTTTCTGGTTTCATGAGGACCCTTGCATTCATTATACAACCCTCTATGTGTATCAAACAGAACTTAAACTGGATGTTTTTTCAGCTCCAATCCCAAAATAAACATTAAAACCAATTTGTTCCAACATAATCTTAATTCTTATTCTAACCCTATTCTAATTTATCAATAATTTTTTGTCACATGAAATCTTAGAAGGAATAATTATAATTTTATTATTAATAACCTGTATGAAAACTAGTTTGAGTAAACTAGTTTGAACCCAAAAGAGGTGCAGCAAACACTTGTCTTTTGCTACTTTGCCGTCCTTGTGGTAGCAGTGGTCCTCATAAGTATAAAAACAGAGCACAAACACACACTGAGAAAAACACACACACTGTGGCCCCTGGCTTACAGCCAGAGTGACCCCCCTCTGAGGACTGACAGGACATTAACACCTCAGATGGAAGATGAGGACATTTTGTTAGCAAGGCGGATGAGTTCAGGCTGTTTACTTTTTTTCTGAATTTTTATTTTTAGCTGTTTAGCTATTTGAGTCTTAAATCAAGGCTCGAAACTACCGATATGTTACATTTGTACGTTTTATATGCATCACGTCAACATTTCTAAAGTGATGCAGGATATGAGCTGAGCCTGTCCCCTGGCAGCAGAGGGGATGGTGAAAGGCATGACACACTATGTGAAATGCAAAAACAACCACATTTTTCATCTTTGCAGTGGACCTCGATGTCAACATATTAGACTCCAGGTATCCTTCTGCATCTGCTCTCTTACTCCAAGATGCCTACTGTGATGTCAACACAAGCACATTGTGGGATGATGCTGCACGTGGCTACGTTTAGACAACAAAAACACATAGCAACCAACGCCAGGACATCAACAAATGCACATGTTGGCACGGATAGTTAAGATTAGAGGAAGGAGGCACGTGATCAGGTGTGAAAAAAACATCACATTCAGACAGGAAGCAACAGCGGACTCCCAAATGAAAGTCAGTTGTTTCAGTGACCCATTCATCACTCATCTCACCCCACCCGCCTTACAAGCACCCTCATACTCTTTATATTACGACGTTACCAGCAGTGTTTTAACCTGACGCTGTCCTGCCACGTTGCGTTCCCATGTGACAGATTCTCAGATATTTTTGCTAAGATGGTTGTTTCTTTTAGCAGTGTATTCTTGGGGTAGTTTCTGTTTATTAAATATGTTGGCAGGAGGTTGTTAATTGTTGGTAAGGTTGCCTAACATCTTTAAAAATGAGCTGACCTGCACGGGGTGCCAAATCCCTAAATTCACTGAGTTGATTAAAATTCCAGTGAGTAATTTCAACCAGATTTGCAGGTGAGAGAAGCTCAAACATCTCTCAAATGAATCTCATTTTGTTATTTTTTCCCCATTAATTTTCTCTTGCCAAAGTCTGAACTGTAGATGCAGAAAACACATTAAGATAAATATTTTCATTAAGCACGCTAGGATGTGATTGTACATGTTTACATACGATCTTACATGTACGATACCAGGGAAGCATGTTTAGTTCTGTTCAATAGAAGAAAACAAGTAACGAGAGAAAAGGAGAAGAGCTGCTGCTGCGTGTGTACCACACACACACACACACACACACACACACACACAGAGTGGCTGTTTGTCCCACTGTCCCCCAGTGAATCATTTTACTGTCCAGATGACAGAATGAAATTAGTGATGTGCATGCATTTGAGTTTGACCGCAGGCGAAATCAAATTACCAGGCTCCCGTAGAGAGGGCTGTTTGTTTCATAAAACTCCTGCAGTCCTGAAGTTAAAATTATGATGCTAATTGCCTGAGCTCTTCTGTCAATACTAATGCCATCTGGAGAGCACCAAGAGAGGGTAATAAAGTTGGGACAACGTAAATTGCAACTTGTTGCCAAAGGCAGAAAAAGTGACCGACACGATCAAAAAAACGGATCCAAATGAGCTTAGAAAACACAATGTCCCTGTCTGATTAAACTAACGATGCTCAGGTAAATCGTTACATGTCTGAAAACTCGCCGTGTCTCTGCGTTAGGACCCTGACTGCTCGATCAGTCATGCAGCAGCAGTAAAAACGCTTTTTAACTATGACTTGTAGCGTTTTAGTCAAAGAACCGACGTCAACTCCCAACCCAACTGCCATGGTATGTTTCAGCAAACCAAAGATTTTGTTACGTTTGCTCTCCTTCCCTTCCCTCCTGCTCTCCCGCTCTTGTGGCGTCCTTGTATCTTCACTGCATCTTGTGTTTCTCTGAATGCGGCCAGATGAGAGCTAACGAAGCTGAAGGAACACAGCTTCAGTGTGTGACATGACCCGTGTGTGTGTGTGTGTGAGTGAGTGTGTGTGCAGCAGTGTGTGTGTGGAGAGGATGTGACAGTTACATACATTAAACAGTAAACTGAGTCCAATAAGACAGTGCTCTTCAATAACCGTTCACTTTCAGACACATTTTGGGGTTCAGAATCTTGCCCAAGGACACGTTGACATGTAGACTGCAGGGATCGAACCAACAGCCTTTTACCCCCTGAGCCACAGACGCCTCACACACACACTCACACACACACACTGTGTGAGCTGCTCGGTGCGACCGCAGGCTTCACTGCTGCAGCTCCATTAGAGTTAAAGCGGCTTGTTCAAGGACACTTTGATGGCAGCCATTAAAGGAGAGACGGAGCGTCTCATTCTGTTTCCATAATCAGATTCTCCTTTTTGGAATAGAAAGAGCCCCAAAAAAGCCTTAATGACACACACACACACACACACACACACACACACACACACACACACACACACACACGCTCACACGGAGCACCACTCTGAAATTGAAAAACTGAGGGCTCACTAATGTCCTGCATTAGGACGACGTAGCTGCAGGGGGAGACATTATACAGCAATACAGAGGCAAGACACACACACACACACACACACGCACACACACGCACACACACACACACACACATGCACACACACACACACACACACGCACACACTCACACACTCTTTCTCATTTCCCCTCCTCTCTTTTAGTACATTTTATGTCATGAATGCTCATCCAGCGATAAGGATTTAACCTTTTGAAGCCTGAGCAAATTGGCTTGTTTTTTTTTTTCAACAAACATTAGAAGAAGGCAATGAGCAAATAAAGAGGAAATTATCCCAAAATTAGAGACAAGAATTGGTGCTTTAGAAAATTAGAATAATTTTAAATATGTAATTATGAATATTTTTTCCTTAGCTTTTTTCTATTTCCTGAAGACATTTTTCCCTCGCTTTGATTTATTTATTTATTTTTTATTTCACACCAGTTTACTCAAGGTTCAGATTTCTTTAGGGTTCAGAGGGTTAAATACCCGTGAAAGGCATCTGAAAGCACCAAGGATGTCGCCCTAGGCTTTCAAAGGGTTAACTCATCTTGAACACATCTTGAAGTTATTTATTTACACGACAAACTCCTCGGTAAACATACAGCACATGAGGAGGAAAAAAAGATTTTGCAAGTGAGATATTTAAGAAGAAATAAAAACATTCACTCACACACAAATGCGAGATATTGTCATCTTCACACAAACATCTGCTTAAAAAACTGCACATCAGCACACACGCTGAGCTCAACACATACTGTACAAACACGAGGAACGAGCGCGCCCTCTCCCGAGACGATGAAGATCAACTCTGATCGTTATCGGAGTCCATTGTGACACAGTTGCTTTTGTGCGGCTTAAGAGCGTATCGATCCAAAGATGATATCAACCTTGAAATGAATATATGCTGTCTGTGTGAGCGGTTAGGATGTGTGTGTTTTTAAAGCTTTGGTCTGGAAATCATCTTTGCAGTTTAACAGGATAATAAAGGCGAATGACTCACACACTGAGAGTTTGCAGTTTATTATTCAATCTTTTGTTTTTTTCAAAGGCAGAAATGATTTCTCTGATGGAGCCAATAACGTCATTCTGACCTCGGCCTAACTGTCGTCAAAGTGGAATACGCAAAGAAAATCTATCTAAATGGCAAAATTAGGAAAAAGTAAAGGCAAGCAGGGAAGTGCATATTAGTAAGAAACATCCAGCTGTAGAACTTAAAACATTTTTGTGGAAACTCATTAAACATTCAGTAGTTATAAAATATGAAATATAGATGAAATCACTAAAACTGACAGCCTGAACATTCACCATTAGCATTTATATTCATGTATATAAAGTTAACTTATGCAGAACACTTGTGTTTTGATAATTTAACTTATTAATTCAGGTAATAAAATAAATGTATTCCTCGTGTTTGCAGCTCCTTTATTTCTGTCTCTCTCTGTTCGCTCTCGAGTTTCTGGAACAAAAACTCGCTGCAGTTTTGTCCAGAATACAAATCAGTTGTTTTCTGTGACAGAAGCCGTTTGGCCAACATGTTCCTCCAAGGTGCCTCTCAGGACCGCCATGGCAAACGTTTTTAGCATGCGTGACCTCGTTGGCGCCGCGCTGCGCTCTGTGTCTTCAGCTGCACACAAACATACGAGCTGCGATTCAGCAGATGCTCTGGGACGCTTCTTATCGGCCTGATTCACTTCTCCTGACCCCTCAGACCCCCCAGTCCTCCGTCTCAGGAGTACGCCGTATTCCCTGACAGGTGCAGGAAGTTGGCTCCAGGTTTGCTACTGAAACGAGAGGCGAAGCTGCAACTGTACGACATATTTGTTTATAACATGGATGTCGTGCTCGCTGGTTTACACCAGAGGAAGAAGGAGCGTGTTTAGTGAGAAGTGAACATATTAACACTAAAAATGTGCAGGGCTCATGACATGTAATCAGGGTTGTGCAACCTATGCACGCTGTATTTTCAGATTTTTCAGTATTTACAAAAAGACGAAACTTAATTTGACTAATTAGATAGCAGGGGGAAAAATGGTTCATGTTTTGTTACATATTTTATATTATTCAGAATTTCAAACAAAAGATGCTGGAACAACCCATTAAATAAAAGAAAATAATGCATTGTTTGTTTTTGCAAACCACAAATATGTTACATTTGTACACTTTATACGTATCATATGAACGTTTCTTCAGTGACACCGTATATGAGCTGCCACTGAGAGGTGGAGGGGTGGTGGATGATAGGTTACCCAGGAGAGACGCCTGCCAAGCTGCAACAAAACTGGCTGTTTTTTAGCAACTTGCTGCTGTGTTTTCTATTATTTGCACCCACCAATAGGCCAACGGTCACATCCAGCAGTGTTCATGTTAATAATTATGTTTGTTATGTTAGCTGATTTCTGCACGTAAGTGAAAAAAACATCTGCATTAAGTCACTTTGTTTTTATACTTTCTCCTTCGTTCCCGTCAAAACTTCTACAGTCACTAAAGGTCACCTAACAATAAATGTAATATGGGAGGTAGAGTAGAGCCATATCACCATAAATATAAGCTCCAGATGACAACTGATAACAGCCTTTTAATGGGCTGATAACTTTCAAAGCGAGTGTTTCTTTACTTCTCTGTCAGCTCGTATTTGTGTGGAGAATGAGCCTCAAATGAAGACCAGATGTGAACAGTCATCCGTTCGATCATGAGCAGATCAGAGCTGAACATGAACGTCTGATGTGTAAAAGAAATGATTCAGAAGAAACAGAAACTCTGAAGCAAAAAGACAGACGCTGCTGCTGATCTGCAAAGCTCACAGAAACTGTCAGTCACACATCGCCATCATCCGCATGAGTGCAGACTCCCGACAGAGCGGACCTCTGAGTGTGTGCGTGCTCCTACTTTACACACACACACACACACACACACACAGTTCAGTCATATCAAGCAAAGATAACACAATGTGCATCTGTCAAAAGCGATGTGGTCAGCGATGCCATTGATGCGTGATATTGATGAGCGCCGTCTCAAAGCCAAACAGATGTAAACTCTCAGAAAAACACAGTTTCAACTTCTCTTCACTTCTGATCCGTCTTTTCCAGTCTGGTCATGTGACTTCTGACCAAAATGAACGAGAGTTGACAAAGGCCGATGCATCAGTGACTCCACATCACATCATGTTAAATGTTGCATTTGAAGACCAAAGGCTTCAACTAACAATCATCTCACATGCACATAAGTGCTGGGTCTTTATTCAATGACAGGAACTCTCTCAGATGTCAAAAATGTTCACTTGCCAGCCCTAAACTAATGTTAGCTGTTTATGATCAGTAAAGTGCAAGGTAGATTTATTAGTCAATTTTACATGCGTCATTTTTACATGCGTCATTTTTACATGCATTGTTAGAAACCTCAGGAAGGACAGATAAACGTGCAATTAATGCCATTAAGTAATTACTTTTTCTAGGAGTAATACTTCATGAGCAACACTGGAAATCATGATAATGACAGTGTGTTTTAGTTATTAATCTTCTATGATAGAAATCATATTATGGATTTAATGTGTTGGGATTAAAATGTGCCTTATTAATATTCACCTTTTTTTTAAAATATCTGTTTTTGCTCTTCCTGTGGAGGTAGGGCTGGGCAATATTGAAAAAGTCTTATCGCCATAATTTTTTTTATATCAGTCGATATTGATATATATCACAATATACATCAAATCACTATTTCTGTCAAGCTTAAAGATTCCCTTTGACTCCTAAGTGAAATATGAAGATATCGTAACCAGTGATGCACGATAATTATTATTTTGACCGATACCGATAAACCGATAAGAACCAAGATGTGGTGAGTAGAGATGAATTTAATTTGTGCATTGTCATTAAAACAAAGTCAAAGAAGTAAGGGTCAAAGAAGTGCAGTGGAAAATATAAGCATAAAAACAAAAAAACAAAGCTGAGGATGAACTGGTGGTGCGACATGCTTAATCAGCCAAACTTGCAGCTGATGTTCGGCCTATATAGAGCCGAACGTGCGAGGCGCGCCGCAGAAACTGCAGGCGAGGGCTGGTGCCCGATGGCTTTCATGTTGATGGTGTGTCAGGGCCACTCAGGTCACAACTGGGAAACTTTGAACTGCAGTGTGAAAACAGCCTCCAGCTTAATTTATGCTTGAAGGCTCAACGCTCTTTTCGTCTCGTCTCTTGACAGAATCTGCACGTTCTGAGCTGTAAAAATGTCACAGGCCGTGATCGTCACCGGCTCGTGTGTATGGAGTTTTTTTTGTCATGTCGTGGGCAACGTCAGGATCTCTCAGCACCATCCAAGCGTGCTCCAGACACTGAAGGAAGAGGAAAGGCTGTCAGAAGCAGATAAAATCATCACTTATATGACTTACATGAGTAAAACGACAGCAGTCTGCCAGCGCCGGCACCCTGGGAGAGGTTAATTGTGTGATCACCTCTCTATGAAGCCGTCTCTCTCTCGTCTACCTTCCTATCTGAGGAGCAGCAGCTTGCTGGCAGCAGAGTAAAGCGGCGTCAGTTATCCTCAGACAAACTGCAGCGGACAGGCAGGTCGGAGCTGGAGGGTCGGAGCTGTTCGGATCGGCCAAGAGGTGACTGAATCTCCTGATTTCAGTCATGACGTTGCAGTTTATTAGGTTTTTCAATCAGAGACATCACATGTGACACACAATATGTCAGCATTTATACATGACAACGTGAGGAGAAGTGACGTGACGCGGAGTGGCATTTTCTCCACTGAGCTCATTATTTGATTATCGTGACACGTCAGTGTGTGTAAATGTGCTCATATGATGACCAGTACGTTGTCAGTTAGACTTGACGTGTTATGTGTGTCTTTTTATTCAGTGTCTTTGTGTAGTTTTATGTTCTATTGACCTTCTGGTGTTGTTTTCTTTATATGACATTATATTGTGCTACTGTTTATTATTTGTGTTGTTTGTGTCTTTTTTTTCCCTTTTTTTTAAATGTGCTGTGAGTTTTTGACCTGTTGACTGCAGATGTGAATTAGCTCTTGGCTATAATGCGTAAATGCCAGAAAAATAATCTTTAAGAAAGAAACCTCAAGTGGCCGTAGTAATGATGACGAGAGCAAAGAAAGAAGTCGATTGGACGCAGAAGGCGGCTTTTGCCGCTCGGACGCGGACAGCACTGACAGAGTGGACGTATTTGACGAGTTTGGAGGAAGAACCGGCTGCAGGATGAGCTTGTTCTAGTTTGGCTTCTTCATGAGCTTTACGTCAGCATCTCAGGCCAAAATGTGAACTGTCAAATAATCTCTTCAAAATATAAACTTCTTGAAATATCGCTTTATCAGTGGGGTGAATTACCAAAAAAAAGCACCCTCCTGTTTCTTTGATACACAGCTGCAGCCAGCAGAAGTTTAACCGACACTGACTGCAAACACTTCTTTTTTTGTTTGGCCCTCTCTCTCCCGCCGAGTCAAACCATCACAAGTTTAGACAAGCCAGACATGACCACAGTTTGTCTCCGAGCGCTCAGGTCTGTCACTTGATCGCTATTCAGATGTCAGGTCCAAGGTTAGACTCTGTGCGCCGATGGGCCCGGTGTCAGTGAGGAAGAGGATCTAAAGACAGCTACACACACAAACACACACACACACAAACAACCCACAGGAGCCCGGCTAACTTATTTTATTTATTTCTCATCCTGGTGATTCTCGGGGCAAGGTGAGAAGACGAGAGAGAAAGTGATGGTCGGAGGAAGAGAGAGGGATGAGAGAGGGAGGGCTGAAGGGGAAGGCATCAGGGAGGAGGAGGAGGATGGGGGATGGGGGTGGAGAGATGGGGGGGTGAAGTGGAGTCACTGGAGAGAAACCGAGCCGAGCTGCTGTCAGATACAGTAAATCTCAGTAAAACAGAAAAAGGGAGAGATATTCAAGTTTTTTTATTGGTTGTATTTGTAGAAAACAGCAAAAAGGCTTCACACTGTGGTCAAAGTGGGTTCATGGGTGAGTCGTCTGCTTTTTAAAGTGTATCTTCACCTCAGAAGCTCTTTTTTTAGTCGCGGTTGTAGTGGTATTTTCAGCAGGAGAGTTGATCTGTAAGTTACGGCATAAATTTTTAATAATAATCAGTGTTTTCCATTTATTATTCATCAGTTTTGAGTGGTTTCTGTTACGTTACCTTGCCAGAAGAGTGCCTCTGAACCCCCCACTCCATAACTCCTCTGCTGCATTATTTAAATACGCTGGTCCTCGTAGAGTTTGAGTTATATCCTGACCAAAATTTGAAACTAATCTTTGACTCTAACCCCAAAAGGTGAGTTGAAAGTAAATAAATGTGGTTGCAACTTCAACTAAACAAATGTTAGGAGGGAGACGGTTTTCACCGTTTGTAAGCAATGATAGAAAATCAGTTATGTAGGAGATAACAGGAAAATATTGTTCTGCATGTGATCGTCTGAAGCGTCTTTCACTCAGTTCCCAGTAAATTACCAGTAAAAGCTTTCACGCACCACCAGTGATCAGCAGGTAGCAGTAATACCGTCCCTGTCAACAGTTCTGATTTTTAATTGTTTCCCTGCTGTGCTCCGGATTGGTAATTTCTCCTACTAACTTAATTTGATCTGAAAATTTATTATGACCATTTAATTAAAAAAAATTAAAAAAGAGAAATGATCATACAAACAAGTGAACTGAGAAAAAATATAAATATTTATAGACAATTAAAAACACTTGATATTAAAAAAGGAGTAAGACATTTACTTATCTTCTACATAAGTAATTAATCAGTTTCCTTATTGATTTAAACCTATACGCTCATCAATTAAACATATATGCATGCACCCACATACCTCAAATCAGATATCTACAAATGAAAAAAAATTGATACTAAGCCCAAGTGTTGTTTCATTTTGTGAAATATGTTGAATTTGTGGTCATTTCTTTTATGTGAGGACCTCAAACTCAAGACTTAAATAAATGTGGACCCTGTGGCTGGACCAGCTTGGAATTACTGATTTAGGTTTTGGCCAAAAAAACGTTCAGGTGCTCTGTGAAAGAAGTTAAGATGCCAAAAAAGGTACTTTTTAATATTAATCATTTGTAGAAGAAAACAGGTTGAGAATGATTCCAGCCTTCAAATTATTACAGGAACATTCAACAAAATAAATCTCTGACGCGGAGCTTTCACTGCAGAAATACAGAACAGTTTGAAAACCTGGAGTCTCATTCGCTCCGCTAACAACAAACTTCTTTTTTGAAGCGCACACTTTTAAAAGTCCAATTTCCCGTCCAGTTTGAGCCCCGCTGTTCCCGTGAACGCTGAGAGAGGAGAGAACGTTTTCTTGCACTTAACCTTTGAGCACAAACAGCTCACACAAACCAGCAGAGTGGCGAAAACTTCGCTTTGTTCCACTTCCTCTTTTTTCTTTTCTCCTCATCAAAACGGCTCCTTTCCAACCTCGCGGCCAACATCGCCGAGTCAACACATTACCCCCCCTGCCAACACACACACACACACACACACACACACTCACGCCACAGGACAGGCAGCCTATTCTCTTTTACTACTGTCACTCCACATTAAGGATGCTCACCCTCAAACGACCTGCTGGAGGCTGCAGCAGCAACCTTGTTTTACATAAGCACCTCTCACACACAAACACACACATGCACACACACACGTGCACACACACACACACACACACAGACACACACACACACACAGTGATACCTCAGTACTTGTGAGGACACTCATTGACAAACTGAATTTCTTGGCCTGTGACTCTCGGCTACATCCACACAAATTTTTGTTTTAAAATTCAGCACTATTTGTTTATGCTTAGCATTTACACTTTTCGGGTGTTTTGGAGACCCTAAAACGGAGACTTCTGAAAATGCTGTTTTAGTTTGAAAACTCTGGGATGAAGTTTTAGTCTGGACAGACGGAAACAGAGACTTTTGGTGACTCTTGCTTTCCGATTGTGCCTTTATCTGTCACAGTTTGTTACGTCAAAACATTAAAGTTACGTCTACACGCATTTTGTGGTATGATCTTCATGTGTGGGTAACTTTTTCCCATCAACATGACCTCCTCTGCGGATGGTTAATACTCACAGTATCACTGTGACGTCTGTAACCACTCGTTTCTCTTCACCTCCTTATAGTCGTGTTTATTTGAGTAAGACTTCCACCTCATCGTCAGTCCAACCAAAGAAATCTCTGTCTTACTTTTAGCCATTGCAGTGTTATCTTCCGAATCTAAGTAACCAACCACACAGTGGACAATGTACTTCCTGTTTACACTGGCACACAGTGTATGTGAGTGGTCATGTGCATTTTCAGGCGTGTTAATATGGATGAAGATTATTAATGAAATGGAGCTAAAACACAGACGTTTATCAGCCAGTTCTTATTACGAACTCGATACGCCCCTGGATGGCATCAGCTGTGAAGGCAGCGTGACAGAATCAGTGGAGCTGTTGTTTTACGGCACCAGACAGCCAGATGGCACCTGTCACGTCAGCCTGATAAGCAGGCGGGCGGCGTCACTTGAGAATGTGACCAGACAGGACCTGTTGCATGGTCATGAAACACCACAACAAACCCGAACTTTCATACCGGAGTCCAGTGTTCTCTTCTCTTCTAAATATGAAGTTTTTTTCTACACGTTATAATGTGCCTTCTTCCCCTAATCCTAAAAATCCACCACCATGTGCATTTGCTGACATCAACGTAGCGGCATCCTGGAACGTAAAGAGCAGGCACAGAAGCAAGTGAAAGGAAGGTCCACTGCAAAGCAGCAATTTGTCACGAACTGGGATGAAAACATACTATGTTTACAGAGATTTTTTTTTTGTAAAAAGCAGTTTTAGAATGAAAACTCATGAATGACGATGTGGCCTGATCTAAAGTTAATTCCAACCTTTATCCTACAGACTTTCCAAAGACATCCAAACAGACCTCAGTCTTAATTTTCAAAATCAACTTTACTTTCTATATTTGTCTTTATGTTCCAAAAACATCCATTTAACAAAAAAGAAAATGTCTTGATCCAGAGTATGCTGCACACTCCAAAAATGTCCACATTTCCAAAAATGTTTTCACCCTTCAAAACTGTTCAAAATGTAATTTGAGACTCCCAAAGTCCCAAAAGGTTACATATTTTTATCTTGTGTGCACAAGATAAAATTTAAAAATAAAAATAAAAAAGGGTCACCTTTTGGGACTTTAGGGCCTCCATAATAATTTCCTCACGTGCAACATTTTCAAAAACATCCTCACCTTCAAAACGCCACTTTTGCAGAACGTCCTTAAAGTCATTCATATTTCATGGTCATATTTGTACATATATGCACTGTAAATATTCACACACTGCAATCAAAACTCCACACACACTCACACACACACACCACACATGTATTTCCATCCGTGTGTGCATGGATGGAAACGATTACATATTCATGTAAACAGTGTGCAAACTGCCGTATCTGTATGCATAGATACACAAATACACAGTCACTGTACAAACATACAAGGTGTGTATTCACACACACAAATATGCAGCGCGCGCACACACACACACACACACACACACACACAAAGCTCTCCTGTGACTCATTTCTCTTGCAGGCGTTTGGCCTGAAGTCAGTGACAGTTTTAACCTTTCAGAGTCGCTTGTTCTCATCTGAACTCTCCTCCTTCATTTATCTCTGTTCTTTAACTGAAACCTTCCCGTCCAACATCAGCTTCCACACCTGCAGTACGACCACCGATCCGACCCCGTTCACTTCGGTTTATATTTCCTCTTCTCAAGAAGAAATTATGTCATCACATTTCTTCAGGTTCCACTTTTAAAAACGTCAACAGGAGATTTTGTTGCTTGTCTGCCCTGAATAACTTAACCTTTAAATTGTTGTGTATTTATTCTTATTTTCGCAAATGATCATTCAGCGAGCCCTTTTCTACCTGATTTTAATGTTTTTGTGCGTGCACAGTGCCATCTTGTTTCACTCTCTTTTCACAAACACCTTTCAGCTGTCGAGGCTTTTTCCGCCTCTTCCTCTCATTGTTTTGACAGATTTTGAAATGTCTTCAGTGCCGCGTGCAGCTTCAGTGCTAATCCTACATGAAATTACTGACAGATTACTCTCACAAGTTTGCTAACAATAATTACACATTTCCCTGTGTGTTTGCTGAGATCCTGCTAATATTTTGTCTCCTTTGACAAAGAAAGAAGAAGAATTATTTTGCTGCGTCAACCCAAACGCCAGAAAAAGTGTTGGCTCTGAAAGATTCAGCAGACCATGAATACGTTACGTTTATGCATTTTATGCATTTGCACATTACTATGAAGCAGATACTGAGCAGTAGTTAACATGTGGTAAGATTTAGGCACAAAAAGCACTTGTTTGCAGTTAGAAAAAGATCATGTTTTTGCTTGAGATGCCTGGTTTTGGCTCAACAATCCCCACTGGAAACGCAGCAATGTCTCTGGAACAAAACAGCCACTTTTTGTGGCTGTATTCATGCTGAAAATATAAACTGTGACGTGTCCCTAAAAAACACCAACATTTGGGGGCTGAAAAGCTGCTTTAAAGGAGACAAAGGTTGCTTAAAAAATTCCGTGTTTGGTGCCTAAAAAGCCACTGGAGGAGCCACCAGTCGTTAAAAAGTACCCACATTTGGGGGACTGAAAAGCTGCTGGAAGCACAGCTACATGTTATTATAAAACATCGTCATTCGCTGGCTATAAAACCAAGAGCTGTGTGTAAAAAACATGTTCAAGAGCTAAGTGCCGTGCATTGCTAAAAAAAAATTCAAATTCAAATTAAAATAAAAAACATGTTTTGTGGTTGAAAAACCACTGAAAATAAATTTTAAAAAATTGATGCATCACAGAAAGCTGCAGGAAAAGTGATTATGGGTTGCTAAAAAGAAAAACAGCAATGTTTGGCACCTAACAAACATCTAGAAAAAGAAACAACCATTTTTGGTGCCTAAAAGGGGCTTAAAAAAGAGTGTGCATCACTTAAAAACATGTTAAGAGGGCTGCTTGAAAAAGCGTCATGAGTGGCAAGAAAACACCCACGTTTGGCCCCCAAAAAGCAGCTTGAAAAAGAGCATGTGTCACTAAAAAAACTCATGTTCAGGCATTAAAAACCCTGGGAAAAGAGCCACGTGTCAATTAAAAAAACACATCTGATGCCTAAGAAGCTGATGGTTAAGATTAATTGGTCGCTAAATAACATCCACATTTGGCCCCTTAAAAGTAGTTTGATAAAGAGTCACACGTGGCTAAAAAACACCCATGTTTGGTGTGTAACACGTGGCTTGAAAAAAGAGCGTGTGCAGCTAAAAAACGGTGCACAAAATGTGCAGAAGGGGTTGAAAACGTTGGAAAAAGAGCCACGTGTCAATAAAACAAAACACACGTTTGATGCTTAAAAAGCTGCTGGTAAAAAATCATCAGTTGCTAAAGATCATCCACGTTTGGACTCTAAAAGTCGTTTGATAAAGAGTCACAGTGGCTAAAAAAAACAGCATTTGGTGTCTAAAACAGCTGGAAACACTGATGACTCATTCAAAAACATATGAAACATGCAAATGTAATGTGTTTGTGGTTTGCAGAAACGTACAACACCAACATCTTCCTCTGGCGTCTGAAGTGGTCGATGCACCTCACTGACTCCACCTCTGCCAAACATTCATCAAAGTCAGCTCTTCTTCTGTGGTTCAGGCCGCAGAACACCATCTGAAGGTGTGATCACACCTCCGGTCGTGTGTCGTGACCTCGCTCTCAGGAAGCTCCGTGCCCACGGCGACTCTTTTCTATGTAACGTCTCCCGGCCGTGGGGATTAACAGCTGCTTTAAGTGAAGTCCTCAGTAACACTCGACCTCACTGACTCGTCACAGCCGAGGTCAGTCCTCTCTGAAGGCGCTGGGCTGCAAGTCAAGAACATTTTTAATCCTCGGCTCTGAGAAGATACTCCAATCAAGCTCCACGGTAACCGTAACAACGTTTTTTTAGTGGTGAAGATCTGTCTGCACATTCTTCAAGGGAAAAAATTAAGCAAATGTCAGCTTTTTAAAATCATTTTTATACAAATGTGCAAATACAGTAGCAAAATAGTTTTTTAAAAAAAAGTACAAAAAATTACCTAAAAAATAGCTGAAAAATAAACAAACAAAACATGGGACAGAAAAAAACACTACAAGGACATGACCTGAAAAAGTGCTTTAAATATATAATAATTCTGTTAAATGATTTCAAATATATAATTATGATAATTATAAGTACAGTTAATTTTAGACATTTTTCCTAGCTTTGAAAAAATATTTTTTTAATTTAATTTTAATTTAAATTTTTTTTTTTTTTTTTTTTTTTTTTACAAATTGCAGGATGATTGTTGTCAAGTTTTTCCCCTTTTTATCAAAAAAAAAAATCAGACCAATTTAGGCCTGTTTACACAAGGACAGAAACACTCTCGAACTTGGGTTTAAAAATGTGTGTTTTCATGCCCCCAAAACACCATTGTTGTGTGAAGGAAAAGGCCAAACCACAGCAAAAGTTTAACATGTCATGCAGGAGCTGTTGCCGTGTAAACGGCCCCTTAGCTGGCTGCAAACTGCAACCTCAACACCAGATGCCACTAAATCCTAAACACTACCATTAACACCAAATGACCTTTAACACACCTTAATTTTTCCTGACGGAGGACTTTAATGCTGTTACTCGCTCAAACATACACATGTAGTGAAATGGGATTTTTCTGTCCTTTTTTTATGTAACAAAAAGTTACCTCAGGTGACCTACAGGGGGCGGGACTTGCAATCATGTGGCATTTGTGTCACCTAGTTGATATTTAGAGGACACAAAAAATGAGTCTCACAGGACACTGCTGCTGCGATTTGCTACAGATGATGAAATATTAATAACGTTTCATTAAAAATGTATCTAATTAATACAAACTGGTGATCATATGGGGAGTGAAATACACCACACGCACAGTTTATAGAGTACTGAGACGTGTTTGGCTGCAGCAGCAGAGCAACGCGCCGCAGTGTGCATCAGTTATGTCGAAATGTGCAGACGTGTGCAGACGTTGTGTGTATGTAAGGAGGTGTTGGCTGATCATAAATATTTGGAAGCAGACAGTTGTGGGATTGCAGTCGGCTCCATCAGCAGAACACACCACATATATCATTATTAAGCTATCACACACACGGCTGAGGATCACTACATATTTAAACATATTTGTGTATATCAGCGTGTCGCTGTTTATCGGCGTGTGCCGAGCTGGCAGATAATCAACTCTGGCCTCCGGAGCGTGGACAAGTAAAGTCATAAAATATGATATACACACGCAGAACCACATCCTATATGAACAGTAAACATATACGCGTTACTATGTGCCAGACACGATACAAAACATCGCGCTCAGATGACTGTTCTTTAAAACACACAGCGGCTGGAAATTCAACCAACGAATTTAACTCCAACTCAAGTACAGTCCCAAAGTTACTTTTTGATACTTGTATTTTACTTAATGAGCCTGTGAAACTTGAGCAAATTGGCTTGATTTCTTTCAAAAACACAGGAAGAAGCTGACGAGCAATTTAACAAGAAATGGCCCCGAAATTAGCAACAAATTAGTAAAATGTTACATGAAAATGATCTGAAAATAAGCAAGAAAGAAAGAAAGAAAAGTAAAAAAAAAAACAAAAACAAGAAAATCAGTAAAGAATGTGTGTGTATATACATATGTATATATAAATTTATATTTTTTCATTATTATTATTATTATTATTATTATTATTTTATTATTTTATTTTCATTATTTTAACATATTCTTTTTTATTAGAGTTTTTCTGACATCTAAATGTCCCCCTCCACATAATTTTCAGGTCATTTCTGTGTCGACTTTTTTTTTTTTCAGTTTTTTTTTACAATTTTCAATTTGCAGGATTTTTTTTTTCCAAATTGCCACGTTTTTCCATAATGTTTTTGGGAAAATCAAACCAATTTTCTTTAATTGTTTGTGAAAAGTGTCTGAATGCAGCATAAGAAAATTAATGCTGATCCAGGTGTTAAAAAATTAAGTATTTCCATTTCCTGCTGAAATGTATTTTAAAGTAACTGCATTTCAAAAGCAAATATTGAACATTTTACTCCACCATATAGGGGCTTCGGACAAAGAGGAGATGGTATTTTCAAATTCTGCTGCTTCTTAATTTGGATGTTTAAACGTCCTAATTTAATCTTTTAGAGTTCCTGTATGCTTTAAAAATTACACCTAGCACAAATTTTAATGTTTGTGTGCAAAACACGTCAGCCGTCCTCGTCTTTTGTCTCTTTGCTATTTTAAATATAATTACATAGTTCCCACTTCTAACCGCCAACGTCGCAATTTAAACAACTGAAGCACACTTCACATTCAGGAGAGCATTCCTCGTCAGTCACTTCAAGACAAAAAAACAAACCTCTCAACAGAGAGAACAGAATATTAGACTTCATGAACCCGTGTCTAACACGGCATATTTTAAGATCATAATATACAAGCGAAAATCAGAGGAGTGTGATCTCATTAGAGCAGAGAGAGAGTCAGAAGGTCAGGACGTTGTAAAAAATGTTCATCAGTGTAGAGTTTGGTCTCACGATGACGGCACAGTCAGATGAGCAGAATCAGTTTTGGGATGGATAAATGATGAGGACAGTCTTTGTCTGCTCTGTGATTTAATGGAAATTGAAAATGACTCTCATTTCATGTTCTATTGTCCTTTATGTGATGAGCTGAGAGCAGAGATGCCTCGCAGTGTAATTGCCTCAATTTCTGTTAATTTCTCTTGAATAGATGATAATGACAGACTTCAGAAAAGATTCGGGGAGCTAAATTTAGAAAGTCTGGGAAAAGATGGCAACATGTTCCACCACCCTGACTCAAAAAACAGAGCGCACCACGGACGACATGCGCATCAGACGCGGATTTTAAATTAAAAACCATCATTCAGCATCAAAACACTGCTCACATATCGAAAACCTGCCTCCTAAAAACGATGTTTATATGCTTCTAATACGACACAGCAACACATTTTCAAAGAATCTAATGCCACTGTGATCACATTTTTGATCAACATAATAAGGTAGTCACAAATGTTAACCCTTTAACACCTGGACCCCCGTTACAGGGGTTCTTTTTTGGGAGTTTTTCCTCGGGTGATGTGACGGTCTGAGGGCTGAGGGATGTCGTACACTGTAAAGCCCTCTGAGGCAAACCATGTTTTGTGGTAATGGGCTCTATAAATAAAATTGACTTGACTTGGACTGTCATCAGTTTTCTTGTGAGATGCCTTTCACAAGCATTTTAACCTCTGAACCTTGAGAAAATTGATTTGATTTCTTTCGAAACATGAGAAAAACATAATGACGCATTTTGAGCCCATTTCTTATTTAGTTGCTGGCCACCCGCCAATGTTTTTGAAAGAAAGCAGCTAATTTGTTCAGGTGTCAGGTTTCAACCTTTCAACCTATTTTCCCATATTTTTGTGTTTAAGTGACTAATGGGAACAACCATTTTTTAAAAAACTGGTCCAGTATTGGAAGTAAGACGAAAACACGCTGTAATGTGACCACTCGGGGCATGTTCACTCCGTCAGTGTACGTCTACTAAAGTGTTTTGTTTTTTTTGGTCACTGACAGGCTCCGATTGTCACTAAAGTGTCTGACAACATTATGGAAAAAGATCTAACAGAGGGAAGAAGAACAACATCCTCTTTGTTTAAGCAGAAACAGCCCTAAAACCCACCAGACTCCATTTAAATAAGTATGTTTATTTCCAGCCTGTCAATCCGCTGTCGTCCACTTATCCGAGGCCGACATCTGGAGCAAAGCACTCCAGATGTCCCTCTCACCGACAACACTTTCCAGCTCGTCCTGAGGACCCCAAAGCGCTCCCAGGCCAGACGAGATGTGTAAATATTGACAAACTCGCAAAATATGTGTACAAATGCTCTGTCAGTGTTTCAGGCGTACAAGCGTGACGCCAAAAACCACCTTCCACGTCCAACTGGAATACGGCTGGAGGGCATCAGATGAAAACACCACCATGAGGACTCTGGTGGCGTTGTTATTATACGCTGCAAGACAGCAAGCCGGCACAGAGCGTGTCCACATGCAACGCACACGGACAGCGTCACTTGAGAATGTGGCTGGATGGAACTGGTTACTTGCACATAAAATGCTGGCGGACAGCATCAGCTAAAAACGTCAGTAACCACATGATATAAGGAGTGCAAGTGCGCCTTCAGGGCCGGCGGTCAGGAGGTGGATGGGTCCTGTAAACAACTGATTTTCATGCAGGAGTCCAAAGTTCACTTCTTGCGTCATCCCACCATGGGCATTTGTTTTATACCGTGGTAACAGCATCCCGGTAGCAGAAACAGCTGACGCATAAGAGCACCTAAATTGTCTGAAGGAGACGCAGAAGACAATGTGGGGAGTTGGGATGAGAACGTATTGTTATTTCAGCACATAATGTGGGGTGTAATGAACACTGCGTCCTGAAGGAGGCAGCAATGATCAATGTTGCAGTTGATTGGTTTTGTTTGCAGGAGTTTTTTTTTTATTTTTCTCACCTGGATTTTTTCCACCTTTATGTTTTAAGACATCACCTCATTTCTATGCATTCTTAAAGTCTCCCAGCCGTGGCCACAAATAAAAAATTTACCCTGTCGCCTCGGGACTCAGGCTCATTAAAGCATATTTCTATCCTTGTCATGTAGGGGCCTCGCAGCATCGAGCCTGCTCCTCATCCCGGGTGCCGCTCTGCAGAAACTAGATGTTAATAGAATTCATGAAAAGAGCCTTTTCCTGTTTCTGCAGGACGATTAGTCGGGGCGGACGGAGAGGAGGTCCACTGAAGAGTCCGAGCTGAATTTATTTAGCATCCGTCTCAGAGTGAAATTAAATTTGGTTCTGGGCTGTTGCCATACATTTTAAAAATGTTTTTCTTTTTTCATGAAAAGTCAGCGAGTATCAGTCCGCTTCATAGTCACATCAATCCTTTAATTGTTATATGTTCCTCTCCACGAAAGGTAATGTTGCAGTGATGAAACTGCCCATATATAGTGCACTTAACCCTTTAGAACCTGGATCAGCATCTTTTTTTTGTGCTGCATTCAGACACCTTTAATAAGCATTTAACGCTTTGAAACCCGTGCAAACTGGCTTCATTTCTCTCAAAAAGATGGAAAGAACTCAATAAGCACCTTCACAAGAAATGGCCCAAACATTTGTGAGAAATTAGTCAAAAGGTGCAGTACATTACTTGAAAATAAGCATAAAAAAGAGAAAGAAAAGTCAAAAAAACAAAAAGGAAAAAAGGAAATGACCTCGAAAATTCTAAAAAAAAAAAAAGTCATCATCATCATCATCATCATCACCATCATCAAATCATTTTAAAATATATTATTATAAGAACTATGATTATAATTTCAAATATAGCTTTCTGTGCATTTTTTTTCTTTTTTTGGATCATTTGTAGTAAATGTAATAATCTCCCTACAGCTTATTTTGAAGACATTGTCTTGTCTTTATTTTTATTTATTTATTTATTTATTTATTTATTTATTAGTTATCTATTTTTTACATTTATTGCATGTTTTCAAAAAAAAAATCAAACCATGTCTGCTGCAGAGCCGTGCACATAACTCTGCTCTTCTGGCAATAGAAAAGCACGCCACAGCATATTTTCAGTAGGTTTAGCTGTGTTTAAAAAAACTGCGTGCACAAGCTTATTTTGTGCACGTCTTTTAAAAGGCGTAATAGAGACACACCGAGGTGCACATCACTGCATTAGTATTTGATGACCTGCGAGTGAAAAACAGGCTTATTGTTACTGTTAGTTCCAAACATTTTGAAGAGCTTGAAGGAGCAGATGAGCATAAACCTCAGTGCAGACTTTTTTGTATTTTTTACATCCGTCTCCTTCCACCCATAATCCCTTGTTTCCTGTAAGTAGAGGGATTATGTTCTCTCTCGTAATTATCCACAACACACTTTTCTGTTTGCAACACGCCGGCTGTGAACGCACCTTAACTCCAGAGTGTGGCAGAGTTTCAAATCCAACTGGAACACAAACAAACACGACTTGCAGACACAAAAGTCCTGTTTGTTTTGGGGCCTCAGAGGACACGAATTACATAACGGAGCCCTCTGAACCTGACGGCAAACATTCAATACTGTCCAGTACGATGTTCAGTGTTTGTGCTGTATATAATGCTGCTATCATGCAATTAAAAACGACAGCGCAAATTGAAAATTTGCTATTTACAATTAATAATTTACAATGCAAAACAGTTTTTTCACATATAAACAGTTCTCTTCATGTCATTAAGGACACATGCACTGATGCACTGCAGTATGTATGTATTTCTTTTATTTAATCCCAGATGCATAAAGTATATGTTTGGATAAAGGTGCAGCAAAACATCTTTTAACCCTTTGAGACATGAGCAAATGTGCTTGATCTCTTTCATGGGCAGAGGGTGAAAAGCAACTCAACAAAAAACGGCCCAAAAATGTGCAAGAAATTAGTAAAATGTTGAAAATTTCATGAAAATAAGCACAAATAAATAAATAAATAAAGATAAAATAGGGGCGTTGGGTGTGCCACAGGTTCAATTCCAGCTCATGGCCCTTTGCTGCATGTCATTCCCTCTCTCTCCCCCTTTAACGCTATCAATCTTCTGTCCTGTCTAATAAAGGCAAAAAAATTATCTTTAAAAAAAAATAAATAAATAAAATGACCTGAAAACAAGTTTAAAAACAGTGAAGAAAAAATCAGAAAACGACCTTCAGAAAGTGCTAAAAATAAACTAATATCTAATTAGATTATTTTTAGTTTATTTTTTGGTTAATCTTTTCACCCTGTATATTTTTTGGGTGTTTTGTGGGAAATTTCTTGCCAAGTTGCTCATTTTTTCCCTTGTTTTTGACAGAAATTAAACCAATTTTCTCAGGTTTCAAAGCTTTAATGCTTGCAAAAAAAAAAAACATGTCTGAACGCAGCACAAGAAACTGATGTCATTCCAGGTGTTAAAAGGTTAAACATGATCTGCAAATTCTTGTTTATCAGCACAGTTATGTCGATACAATCTGCACATTCTGCACACTTCATGAAGCCACACACACACACACACACACACACACACACACACACACACACACACACACACACACACACACACACACACACACACACACACTCAGAGACAGGGACGACCTTTGGAGTCCGTGCCGGTTTTCCAGGACTCCAGCCTCCGTGTATTGTTTCATCGCGTGTATCTGAAGCGAGGTCAGATGTATTTACTGGGCTGCTTCAGGAGTTCCATTGGAATCACATGTTCCGTGACATGAATGCTGCCACGCGAGGCGAAAAGGTCGTCCGTAATTGAAACTGTGACATTGAAAAGGCAGGACAGAGGTGGAATTAATGGACTGTCCTGGTGTCCACAGATGAAGCTCTTCTGCCCCCTAGTGACCGCAGGCGTGTAATGTTCTGGGTTTTTTTTATTTCACTCTCTTTACTGTTATTCAGGTTCATTTGATTCTTTGATTCTTCGTATATGACATAAAGATTTTGGGATATCCTCTCTGCTCTGCTGAAACTCGTCCAACACGCACAGCAGCAGGACAGTGTCCTCATTCGACCTTTGACCCCTGCACTCCTTCTGCAACACTGATGACCTGTAGGAATTAAAGCTTGTATTGTTGCATCTAATTGTTTGAATCTAAGCAAATTGACTTGATTTATTTCAAAAGCACGGGGAAGGAGTGACAAGAAATCATTTTTTTAAAGAAATTTACCTGAAAGTTTGCAAAGAAAGCAAAAGAAAACAATCAAACAAATAAATAAGTAAAAGGTACAAAAAATAAACAAAATAGTACATAAATAAATAAATAAAATAGTAATAATAATAATAATTATGAACATAATTTCCTGAACAAGTTTCCCTGCTTTTTATTATTAACTCTTGCCAAACTGCTCATTACCTTCTTTGTTTGTTTGTTTGTTTGTTTGTTTGTTTGTTTGTTTTTAACTTTTTATTTACTCAACATAAAGACAATGCATATATAACATATATCACGGAGGAGATGTATTTTAGGTCTTTTTGAGTCCATCTTCATCACTACTCTCTCACTCACTTTTCCATTTACAGTCTAAAGAAAAGAGCACAACAAATATGTAAGTATGACAAAACAGCAATAATAATCAGATAGAAGCTAAAATTATATAAACGTATGCTATCAAACCAATCTGCTCAGGTCTCAGAGGTTTAAATGCACATGAACGCACCAAAATAAAACCGATGTCGCTCTAACTATTAAAGGGTTAATGTAAGCTTTCGACTGAGAAAAGCATCTGTTGGTGCTTTTTATTTTTCTGTTTAATGAGCTGTGGATTTCAGACAGCTGTGAAAGCAAAGCGACCTCAGTATTTTGGTTTTATGACGGACGGGGTTAAAGGTCAGGTCAGGTGTGGATTTCAGTTTCTGCGACCCAGTGACCCAGTAACGGACTGATTTAAAGCCTGAGAAAGTGGCTATTTTTAAGCGTCAAAGCACAAATATTGATGAGATCCTCAACATGACAAAGTTTTCACAGAGGTGCTCCGCTGATTTGTACTATTTAAAATTTGTGGCAACGTCAAGAATATCAAAATCACAACAGCAGAAGCAAAGATATCGTCTTTTTTATTCCACGCGTTCTTCTTTGTCAAAGCCTGAATTTTGGTTATTTACCAACACAACTTAAAACCAACAAAATATCACCGTCATCTGTCCTCAGTATTCTATGTCAAATAAATGTTGGCATCGTTGGCGTTTTATAAGTTAAATATCCATAAACAAAAGCAATAACATACAACAACTGTTACATAGATAAATAAATAAATAAATAAATAAATAAATAAATAAATAAATAAATAAATAAATAAATAAATAAATAAATAAGCCGTTCAGGAGAGTTCCTGTTCATGGGTTGATAAATGGAGTAGTTTCATATTACGGGATAACTACGTTAGCTGGTGAGACAAAAAAGGGGGAAAAAGCTCTTTATGTTCTATATTTAATCAGTTTCCCATCTTTTTTTCAAATATATGTATTTTGTTTCTTATTTTCATAGTGATATTCTCCATTTCAGAAATGTCACTCATAAGATTGTTTCATTTATGATTATTAAATTGATTATTATTGTCTTTTTTGTTTACCAATTTCTTGTTGTTTGTTAAATTATTATTCCTTAACTTTAAAAACAAATAGGGCTCTTTTTTGCAATTTCTTCAAGTATTTTCCCTGGAAGTTTTTGCTAATGAGCCTCTGAGACGTTTATTCTGTTGACAGAGATGCATCGAGGCATTGAAAAATAAACTGAAACTAGAAGAATATCTGCAGATGTTTGACTTTAACTTCTGGAGTTTGTGGTTGAATATTTTCTCCCACACAAAGGATTTCTTTTTTACATGTAGAAGAGTTTTGTTTCAGGCCAAACGGCCTGCTGCGCTCCTGATCATTTCCTCTTCCTCGTTTTTAGATGTGAGAGACGCTCTCGGTCTTTTATGGACGTTGGTGCTTTGCTCAAAGGCACATTGATTATAGATATTTAAACTCAATTGTTTCTACTCTCACTGATTTTTACTGGCTGTTTTCTTACCTTTAGGTTATCTCTGACCTTATTTATTTCAATATTATGTTTTTCCAGCGGTGGCCTGTCAGCTGGCTTTTAGAGTCCACATGAACTAACTGTGATTTCAAACATCAGCACAGCTGTTTTTGTGCGTCCTCTGTAAAGTCTGCTGACCTGTGGTACGAATGCATGGATCTGTTTATGAAGGAAGTTCAACCGTCAGAGGCACAAAGTGTCTGTGTTTGCACTCGGAGACTCGGCGTGGGTCGTAACATCATGTGACCCAAAGTGTTTTTTTGTCGATTCTTTAATAACAGCGTCATGAGCTTGAAGTTTCTCGTGTTCACTGAACTCTTTGTGCCGTGCATAAGGTCAGTTACACAATCCTGGAGGTGTGTGGGAGGATTTTAGGGAGGAAAAGGTAGAAAAAATGTAGAAATGAAGTAACAATCTGAAGAATGAAAACCACAAAAAATTGAAAAAAATTTTTTTGAAAAAAACCACATGAAATGTCACATCATTAATTATAAAACAGAAAACACTCAGACTTAATGTGTTACTATGATACATGTTATTCCACCTTTTTTAAGCTTTTTTTTAAATTTACACATACAAACACAAGAGTGAAAAAAAAGAGAGTAAGAAAAGGAAATAAAGCCAAAACAAACAAAAATATATATTAGTGTCCTTATGCTTTGATTTTATTGTTCAATTTGAAGAAAATCTGAAAAACTAGAACAGATTTTAAGGACATTTTCATTAAATTTGATGGAAAATAGTTCAAGGAGAAAGTTTTTTTTTTTGGTCTAGTTTGCAACACTGTTTTACTAACATATTTAAAAGATTTATTTAATCCCATTAATTCTGTCCATATGTGGATCACACTGAGACTTGTTTTTGTCAAACTGTTATATAACTGTGGTCAAAAATAAAGCTGTAATTTCAAAATGCATTTTGCCACCAAACTCTGATGACACATGCATACATTAATTTCTGAAGGATTATATTAATATAGACTAAAGTAAGACAATTAATTTAAACGGTCAAAATTCTTTTTATTTATTTATTTATCCATCCATTTATTGATTAATTTTTGTGATTCTCTTTGTATTGGTTTATGTGAAATGTACAAAAACAAAATATACAACCAGATGAACATAAAGAATAAAAAATACAACTGAACTAAAATGAATTTTAAAAAATAGAATGAACAAAAAAATAGGAGGAGAAAAAACAACAAGGGGGGAGTAATAAATAATAATAAATAAAGGTACATAAGAAGTAGAGCAGCAAACAAACAAAAAAACGTTTTGTAGATACGGGTATTGCATCAAAATATCATCTCTGAACAGGATTTCTGTTCTTCAGAAGTCTTCACGATCATCTCGATTATTAACATTTTCTCCTAACAGGACTACTGTGAAAACGACCTGTTTTTGTTTTATTGGAGTAAACAGAGGTAAGGATTTTACATTTTTGTGCTGATGTGTTAAAATATGATCATAAAAAGGTTAAAAGCAAAGTCACAGACAGTGTGAGTTTACTGATCTGTCTGTCTGACACACACTGAAGCTTCAGCCTCACATGCTCCATCCATGTCAACCACACCTGTCCTCACGGACCAATCAGAGGCCAGCGTCAGTCCCCACCACACACACACGTCAGACTCACACACAGACGGGTTCAAGGTGACACACGGAGCTTGTTTTGCAGAGAAGCAGCACGTTCACGTGTTTGTGGGTTTTTTGCATTTTGTGCAGAGTTGATCAAATCCAGGTTTCTTGTGACTTAGAGTATGAAATAAGTATTAATTATTATTATGATACATAAAAAATATGTATATCCAACTTAGCATTTATATATTTAAATTGTTCATGAGATATCTGTTTATTTAAATAATAATAATAATACTAATAATAATAATAATAATAATAATGATGATAATAATACTCATAATCATAATCCTAATAATAATAATAATAATAATGCACTGATTCTTGAGATAAGGGACAAAATGTGTCCTACATAATAAAAGTGTTTTTATTTTTTTAAAGTTAACAACATTAAAACTTGTCAAAAATATAAAGGAATTGTGTATACACATGGCATTCATTATATATACATAAATATATATGTTTTAGCAGAATTTGTGAAAAAGTGGGGTAAAATATAAAAAATAATCTTTAAAAAAAAATAAATAAATGAATCAAACAAACAGAAGATGCTGTCCCAGCATCCCTCCGAATGCTGGACCTCAGTCTGTGCTGGCAGCGCAGAGATGAAACTGATATCATCTCCTCATTTGACCCCGATGAAGACCACAAACAAGAAACGCGATGAGTTCTCAGAGTTCTGGACGGCGGATACATTTCCGCTCCGATAAAGTCACATGAGCTCCAGGTATCAAACCGGTTCAACAGAGTGACGTAATACAGGAAACTTTGGTACTAATGGTCACAGCAGTTTATGAAATCTGTAAGCTCTGACGCCAAACAACAGCTGTGATGTGGAGTTGAGCTCAGTTTTAAGTACTGAAGTGTCCCTTTAACCCTTTGAAACTTGAGCATATTGGCCTGATTTCTATAGACAACATAAGAAAAAGGGATGAGCAACTTTATAAGAAATGCCCCTCAAAATTAGATTAAAATTAATAAAAGTTGTGAGAAATTTTCCTTAAAACTAGCACACAAAAAAGAAAAATGAAAAAAAAACAAACATAAAAAAGAGAATGCCCTGGGGAAAAAAATTAGATAAATATATAATTGTAATAAGTAGTTTTCTGCACATTTTTTGTTCCTGTTTTTTTGGTTCATTTTCAAGTAATAATAATAATAATAATAGATCAAGAAGTATCAAGCTAAAACTAAAAAAGAGAAAAAGTAGAAACAAAAAGAAAGATGACAGGAGTCAATTAGAAAAACAGCAGTTTGCTTTTGTGTTTTTCTGCTGCAGGTCAGACATGCATTTCTCTGGTATTTTTCCACAAAGTGTGTAAATGTCTGCTATCTGTCAGCACAGGGTGCAGGGTGGGGTCGGGTTTGTCTGCAGGACAAGGAGATGAGGGGGAGTCGACCACAACAACAACTCTGACACGTTAACTCTGAAGATTTTATGGAGCCTTTATGTGTTTACAGACAGTTTAAAACCCCTTAGTATCCCGTTCCCCCCTTTAATTTCCCCTTAAGTAGCTTTTACCCTTTCAAACCGAGATCTACATCACTTTTCTTTTACTGCATTAATGTGCTTTCCACAAGGATTTAAACCTCTGAATCGGGAGCAAATTAGTTCAATTTATTTAGAAAAAAATGAGAAAAGGGCAAAGAGCAATTTCACAAGAAATGTCCCGCCAACTGCAAGAAATTAGAAGACTTAGAATATTTTTTGAAATAGCTAGAGCTAAAATGTCCAGACTACAAAAAATACTGATATATTTCATTTTTTTTACGGAATTATTTTATTTATTTTATTTTCAGGTAATTTACTTGTTTATTATTATTATTATTATTGTTATTGTTATTAGTCTTGTTATATTATTGTTGTCATTTTTGTGTGTTCGATTTTTCTTCTGCTCATCCTCATGTAATTTTTTTACTAATTTCTTGCTGATTTCTGGGTCATTTATTCTTAATTTTCTCAGCTTTATTTCTGTGGGGAAGCTACAGTTTATCTTGATGTGTCCACTGAGTTAAATATGTTTTATATGGTTCTGTCGTTTCATCAGATTGAACATTGTGTCCCCATTTTTATGAAACAAAATTAAAAAATAAAAAATAAATAAATAAATAATAAAAGGAACCCGGCTCAGTGAAACCCTGTTACCTCCCTGTGAGAACGTCTGTTTGAACCCCGTCGTTGCTCCCTGCAGGGTTATTTGTTCTCCTCGTGTTTTTCTCCGGGTGTTCTGGTTTACCTATTACATGTTAATTATTACATATATGTGAGCTATCAGGAGCCCTCCTGCCGCTGGCCTTGACCAGCGCTCCGACCTCTGTGGAGGAGTTTCTTCTAAATAGTCCTCTGAGAACAAACATCCCCACAGGCATTAATATCACGCCTTGAATAAGAAGAGGTGAAACTGCTATAGCTGCAAACCCCGCTCCCAAAGCAGCCGTCGGGAGCTTTTTTGGGGGTAAAATACCGTCCTATAAAAATGAACATCATTTAGACCCCGGTCACTGAGGTGACGAGTTCATCTGATGGTAACTATTTCTGAAGAGCTTCCTGCAGCCAAAAAGGACCTAAAGTTCATTTCTGACGTGAAAAACAGCAGTTTAGATGTTGAAGATCATGTAATATGACTGAGAGCTCAAGAAAAGCTGCTTAAACCCCCGTATGTGTACACACATATGTGGCCATTATAGCAGGTTCTGATCACAATTAACCTTTACAACACTTCCCTAATGTACTCTTTAAAATTACTCCTTAAAACTTACAACAACAACTACAACAAAAATTAGTACATCATTTTACTTCTGACATGTATTATCTTTTAAAAGTTATTATTATTATTATTATTATTATTATTATTATTATTATTATTATTAAAAGGATTCAAGTGTTGCATGTATCCAGGGTTATTGTAGTTTTGTGTTCTCCACAACGTTTTTAAAAAATAATTTGTTTCTTTTCTATTATTATTATTATTATATTTATTTACTTATTTATTAGGTTACTGACTGACTTTAGGCTCCTTTATGAGAATATTATATTACAGTGAGGGGCAATGCTCAATCTGTTCGCAGATTTCGGTGAACAGCAGTGTCTTTTTAGTGTACAGTAGAGTTTTTGTTTTGTGGTTTGTTAGTTTTCTTCAGTGTACAGTAGAGTTTTTTTTTCTGGTTTTTTTGTTTTCTTCAGTGTACAGTAGAGTTTTGTTTTGTGGTTTGTTGTTTTCTTCAGTGTACAGTAGAGTTTTTGTTTTGTGGTTTGTTTGTTTTCTTCAGTGTACAGTAGAGTTTTTGTTTTGTGGTTTGTTGTTTTCTTCAGTGTACAGTAGAGTTTTTGTTTTGTGGTTTGTTAGTTTTCTTCAGTGTACAGTTGAGTTTTGTGGTTTGTTTTCTTCAGTGTACAGTAGAGTTTTTGTTTTGTGGTTTGTTTGTTTTCTTCAGTGTACAGTTGAGTTTTTGTTTTGTGGTTTGTTTGTTTTCTTCAGTGTACAGTAGAGTTTTTGTTTTGTGGTTTGTTTGTTTTCTTCAGTGTACAGTAGAGTTTTTGTTTTGTGGTTTGTTAGTTTTCTTCAGTGTACAGTAGAGTTTTGTGGTTTGTTTGTTTTCTTCAGTATACAGTTGAGTTTTTGTTTTGTGGTTTGTTTGTTTTCTTCAGTGTACAGTTGAGTTTTTGTTTTGTGGTTTGTTGTTTTCTTCAGTGTACAGTAGAGTTTTTGTTTTGTGGTTTGTTGTTTTCTTTGGTGTACAGTTGAGTTTTTGTTTTGTGGTTTGTTTGTTTTCTTCAGTGTACAGTTTAGTTTTTGTTTCGTGGTTTGTTTGTTTTCTTTGGTGTACAGTTGAGTTTTTGTTTTGTGGTTTGTTAGTTTTCTTCAGTGTACAGTAGAGTTTTGTTTTTTTTTCCCCAGTGTACAGTAAGTGTGTGTGTATGTGCTCAGCTCTACACCTCATGGCTCATTTCCATGACGGTGTCTCTATAGGCTGCTTGTCCTCAGAGAGCTCTCCGCTGATTGGTCCACGGAGCTGTCCTTCAGATTCAAACTGCGCTCTGATTGGTCGGCTGTGCCAACCTGCTGTGCTGCTCTTTTATCGAAGCACACACTCTATAAGATCTCTTTTTCTGTTCGTTGCTTAATCAATTAAACGCGGCGCGCAGTAGTTTTCCTCTCCGCTGCAGCAGAGAATAAAACGTTTTTTTGTTTTACTGGCTGACTGATGAGAAGCCGTCAGCTGAAGTTTGGACACACAGCAGCTCCGAGTTGAAGATGCAGTCCTCAAAGAGCTTTCGGTTGGATGATTTTATCGCAGGATGGATCGGCGGTGAGTGCCAATAAGTTATTTCCTGCCTTTGATTCATTGCGGGGCTCCGTGTGTTCACGGGGTCTGTGAGGGGGTCTGAGTGGGGGGATGGGGGGTCCAAGCACTCAGTGGCCTTTCATGACTGCATGTTTGTTTGGATTAAATCCTCTTTGCATTCAAGAAAACGTTAAGAAACAGGCACATGCTGCTATTTTTGTGCAGGGAAAACCGTATTGCAAGCAAACTGCTGCAGCCCCCTCCCCGTGCATCCACAGCCACTGTAAACAATGGAGGGTCTGCAGAGAAGTCTGCCCCCCCCCTCTCTTTCCCACACTGATAAATAACACTCTCACCTCCAGAGTTTCACCCCTCAGCCGAGATAAAGACACGAGTTTAATGCGTAAAAACTTCTACAAGTGCTCACAAAGACTGTTTTCTGGCATTTCAGTTTTAATTGTACTCTTTTTAAAAAGTGGAATCCGCGCTGTAATACATCTGACCGCCAGGGGCGCTGTTGCTGCACCCGTTTTAGTTGCACATTTCCAAAAGTAGGTCTCTGATACTGAGCCCATGTTCTGTTTATTCTTACAAAACAGCTGCAGATGTTTCAAAAGTTATTTTTGTTGTTTTGGAATTATTATTATTTCTTTATTTATTATAAGCATTTATTGTTATTATTTTTAATATATTTTCTAAATGAAAAAACTAATTATTGAAACATGAGTATAAAAAAGCAGTGACTAAAAAACATCTAGATTCAAGTGTCGCATTTTTTTGTTTGTTGGGTTATTTACACATTTATTTAGTTATTATTTATTATATTTTTTTTTAATTGAACCTTCAAGTGATCTAAGTCAATATTATTATTATTATTAAAAGTCATTTTTAAATTTAAAAAGTAATTAATGAAACGGTATAAAGAATCACTCAAAACATCTGGATTCCAGCGCTGCATGTATCTGGGGCTTTTTGTACATGTAGTGTGTTTTCCATTTTTTTAGTTTTTATTTCATTTTTTGATTTTCATTTCAGTTTAGCTTGACTTAGTTTCTATAACATAATGTTCATTATGTAATCATGATAATTACATGTATAGCTTTTCCTTGTTTTTACTCTTTCCCCTGGAAATTTCTCTATCCATGACACGCAGCTGAGAGAAAGTTTTTTCTCATAATATCTTTTGGCATTTTGTATATCGAATTCACACCACATTGTTATTTTATCATTGCAATCCTTCTGCTTTGTTCTGCAATAAGAATTTCCCCCGGGATAAATAAAGTTTTTTCTTGTCTCACCTCAGTCGGTGGGCTGCAGCAACTTGCCCAAAATTCTGCCCTTTTGTTTATAGTTTGGGTCACAACAAAAGGCGACAGAGACGATTAAGATGCCTTGGAAACGCAGGAATGACTTTTAAGTGAATGAAAGTTGTCGTAGTTGAGTTTAAGCATTTTTTTTTAGCTGTTGACCCTCAATGATCCTTTGACCCTGCAGTTAAACTGAGGGTCAACTCCAGGTCATTTAACCTTTAGTCCAAAGGAGTCACATTTTATTCTAATTTAATCCAGTGACTAAGACTTTTCAGTTTGTTAAATGCACACAAAAATGCACCAGTTACTCTGCCTTTTTACTGTTTATTACACAAAATATCACAAAACACGGTACAAAATAATTTCACAGTAAATCCGTAAGAGATGATGTGCATTAAAGTAACGTCCCTGTGAGAACGTTTTAGAAATGCTTTACCAGCAAGCAATTTTGTTTCTAAAAATGTTCTGAGGTACAATGCAACAAATGCAGTGTTTTAGTAACGTTTTTCAGCGTCAAGTTTTCTTTTAGTTCCTAGAACGTTATTAAAGTTAGGGTAACTTTCTCTATTAACATTAAAATCTGTTTTTTTTTATTTGTAACGTAATACATTACATGTCATTTTCACTAAAAATGTTCTGTAATCTCAGTAATCCCAATAACATGTTATGAATGTTGCTTTTAAAACATTCTTCCTTTGTTCTCATGTAACATTGTGGGAACATTTTATTTAAAAAAAATTCTCCAATCACCATCACCAAAACATCCTCAGAGTGTTGCAGTTCAAACGTTACATCTTAGTCAGCTTTTAACCTTATAGGAACATTATGAAATGAAATGATAAACATCCTTAAAACATTCTTTGAACATAAGATTAAAATATTTTCTTTAAAACATCATTGTAACTTGTAACGTTAGCCAGTTTTTTGGGGACGTTGCCTGCTATCTGGGTTACTGGTGACATGAGGAAGGCTTTAAAAATGTAAAGAAACATGATTTTCGAACACAATTTCAACAGCTGCTGGTTTACTTTTCTTGTTTTGCTACCTAATTTAAATTTAAAATAGTTAAGTTTCCCTGTTAAAGGTATTTTTTTTGGGGGGGGGGTCTTTGCTTAGTTGCTGTCGGGGTCTAAGCACAGAGGCAAACTGATTTGTGATAACGGCCTTTACAGATAAAATTGAATTGAAGGGAATTGAGTTAAATTAGCAAACGGAGGCTTCAAACAAAGCAAGTAGTGTTGCATTTCAAAATATTATTTCTAAAGTCTTAACATGTTGTAAGAGGAACTACAGGCACACACCAACAATCAGCTACAGAGGCTGAAAAATAAGGTGCTAAAACTGCAGTTCCTCTAAAGGCCACTAGAGGCTGGCTACAAGAGCGAGTCAATCCCCATAAACACGCATGTAAAAAACAACTTTACAGCAGAAATAAACAGTTTACAGCCTGATACAAAAACAGTTTGGGTCTCTATAGCTAATTTCAGTATTCGTGACAACTGTTCCGGATGATTTTTATATATAACTCACCTGTTTACAATCTTAAAATGTGTAATTATCAAAAGCTCGCTGGTCTAATTGAATCTGTAATTGAATGTACTGTTGTAGGTCATGTGTAGTGCTGTGTGGTATCTGGAGTCGGTGGAGGACACAACAATACACAGAGAGCAGTTAGAACAAGGGGTTAATAAGGTCACAATGGCTTAGATTTGCCCCAGAGGCCCCGTAATGGCATCCCAGTTTGACCAGTCATCGCCCCCTAAAGGACTCAAGGCTTTATCTAAAGAGGGAGCACTGTCTTTCTCTCTCTCTTTCTCTTTCTGTGTTTAATTGACGTTAACCCTTTGAAATCAGAGTAAATTTGGCTTGATTTCTTTCAAAAACATGGGAAGAAAGCAACAAGCAACAAAAGAAGAAATTGCCACAAAGGTAAAGAGCAAAATAATTGTAAAGAGTACAAGAAAACTACCTGTAAATAAGCAAAAAATTAGGTTTCAAAGGGTTAATGTTAATGTGCAACACAAACCAAAAGCATGTAACATTTACTCCATAATAGATAAATTAAAAGTAAATTTATTAAGATTCAATGTTAGTCTCTTTTATCTGACGATAAAAACTGAAACAAATGAAACATTCACTGTCCTCATTCAGCCTTTGTGGCAGAAGTTAACTTTACAAAAGTCGCATTTTTTCCTCTTCGCCAACAGTTTCCTGGTAACATTTTTTTTTGCTCGGGTATTTTGTGCTCTCATTTTTCTGTCTGTCTGTTTTTCTTTGTTTTTGGCTGCAGGAGCTTCCAGTGTGGTCGTGGGCCATCCGCTGGACACAGTGAAGGTACCACGCTGTGATTTTATTACACCAATGCCAGACGTTTTATTACTGTCTTGTCCTGATTAAAGTTATGACGTATGTAAGAGCATCAAAATCTGCAGATCATCAAGATGTCGACATTTCTTTACTTTGTGACACATCCTGGTTTATTTGTTGTTGTGCAAGAGCAGTTTATCGTTATATAAATGCCAGTTTGCCACGTTGAACACATTATGTTACCACTTAGAGAAACTCTGAATAACTAACACATCTCATGAAGTGAAGTGCTGCTGCAACACTGAAAAGACAAATCCATAATTAAGAGTATATATTGTACATCACAGTTTTGGTGCCATTTGGTAGTTAATTGCAGTATTTGAATTTTTATTAAAAAGCATCTTTAGAGTCTCAGGGTGCTTTCACACTGGGATCGCTCGGAGCAGTTGTTCAGGCCGCGTGTTTGCCCTTGGCGCGGTTTATTTGGGCGTATGTGAACGCAGCAATTGCTCTCCGATGCAGAACAAAACAAGTGAGATGAGTTATAGCCTAGACGGTGCGGTCTCAGCGCTGGAGCTGTTTGTTTGTGGTGTGAAAGAAAACAAGCCAACCACCGGGTTGTGAGAGCAGGTCTCTCCGTCATCAGTGCAGAACTCGCTCTAAAACCCGCACATAATGAGCTGATTAATGAGCTGACAGCAGGTAATACAGACGTGTTTTCCTCTGCAGAGCCTCCAGCAGCTGCTGAAAAATACCTGTTCTTTATATGCAGAGTTTATAAAGTTTTGTGACTTTTCTTCTGCAGTGTGTGAGCAGATCATTGAAGCGATTGGTGCACCCACAGCGGGCCCGATAACGTGATCGATCTGCAGTCTAATGAAAGCCGTCTAATAATTCTTACAGTCAGTTTCATCATTGTTTATAATGAGCTCTTTGTGACACCGAAGGCCATAAACATGAACTCTCTATAAGCACTAAAGTGCTGCATGAACTTCTGTCAGTCACCAGAGTTTTATTTCCCCGCATGAGTCCTGATGATGCAGGCGGACCAACGCAGAAACTGTCCAATCAGCGAGTTTCCTGTCAGTCTGGATGTTTCGTCCTTTTGGTTCGTTTGTAAAAAGTCTGTGAACACGAACTGAACCACAACTAAAATACAACAACGCCTCATTTTTCCCCTGGTTTCAGACCGTAGACTGTATCTATCGATGGACAAAATGGCAGCTCCCCAAAAGTGTAACTTTTCAGTGTGTATCGCCCCCTGGTGTCTGACTGCAGTATAGGTCATAAAGCCCGCCCCTCCATGTTAGTGAATGGTCATAGAAAACTCAAAGTGCACGCCACATAAATTTTTTCCAAAGACGGTTTTTCTCTGAAGGTCGTTCTCATCCCCCTGATGTTTGTTTGTTTGTTTTCATGATAAGTTCGGTTTTAATTAGTTATGAAATTATACAAAAAGGGGATTTTCTGCCATGACTGACAAGCCGTGACAGCCAATCCATGCACTCGCATTCAATGAAGCTGCTCGCGATTGGTCGGACGGCTTTTTTGGCGGGAACTCCCCCACAGCGGATATGGCTACTGCACAGACTCCAGTTCTTCATGACATCACCATTGCAAGATGGCAGTGTCGCTTTCGATATTTTCGACTCCCTGAAGTATCGTGTGGATAGGTGGGGGCGTGTCGTCCATCTTTATATACAGTCGATGGTCCGGACCGAATGAACCAAACTACAGGTGTGAAAGCAGCCTCATAAACAGAGAGAGACGACTGGTTGCTCTTCAGGCGGTGATCAAACGAAGGTCGAAAACTTGTGTCGGGTGCTCATGGAAAACGAGAACCAACAATAGTGTGTATTTTTCTAATATGTTTATGTCTTCAATCTCCTATTAAATTCTGCCTTAACTCTTATCTGGCCTCAGTTCGGCATTATTGACTAACTTCAGTTGTTTTATAAACTCTGGGGTTTACTGCCTGAGCTTTGCTGTGTTTGTCCAAGTACTTTGTAAACTGTGTTTTTCAAGGTGCTACATTAATAAGGTTTTTTTTCATTATTATTATTATCATAACAAGATAAGGAGGAAGGAAATCGCAGCATTCCAAAAATGTGAAAAAGTGAAAATCGAGAAGGAAATGATTTAAAAAGCCTATTATAGTGGCTAAATCGTTAAAAAAGTCATCATGTTTCTTCGTCGAGGCTTTAAAAACGTGCAATATATGTATGGCCCCAACTTTAGAGTCTGGTCTATAAAGAGCTGAAAACCCAAATCCAGGTTGGCTTCTGTTCTCCTGGCTTTTAAATCTCCCTGTAAATACTAACAACATAAGTAAAAACTAGGTCCAAGAGGTGCTTAAATTTGATTTTTCAGCATAAAAGAAGATATTTATTTTGGAAGTTTGGATAGAAAAACCTCAGAAACATGTTTCAGTCTTCTGAAATAGAAACTAGTGAAAGTGAACTATAATCTAAGAGGAAATACTTAGAGTCCAGGTGAAGCTATTGGAACAGAGGCTAAATATTGATTGTATGTTGTTGTAAAACTTAAACTGGTTTGTGTCCTCCAGACGCGGCTTCAGGCGGGGAAAGGCTACAGGAACACTTTCCACTGCGTCCTCACCATCTACAGGAAGGAAACGGTAAACCCTCAGACTTCTCGAACCTTTCTGTGTTGTTGTGCATCAGCGTAAATCATTAGAAGATTTTTACTTTGTACATTTCTACTCGATAGTAACGATAGAAAGATTGAAAAAAGTAAAGTTTCAAATGCAGCGCTGCGTGATGAAGTCAGCGTCACTCTGGTTCTCTCGTCAAACAGCCTGTGGGATTTTTTAATTGGATTTTGGATTATTGGCAGAATTTAACGAACAAACATTTATGGTACTTAGACATTTTGTTCAGCAAGATAATCTCAAATGAACGCCACTTTTAGGAGTTACATCAAAGTAAGTAAATAAAGTTTAGTGATTCTCCTTTTCTTTGTCTCAGTAACTTTTGTTTTTGTCAGTTTGTTCAAAATTATGTGTTTTTTATGGAATAATTATATTTAACCCAATGTAACACTGTAAACGTCAGCTGCTTGTGTTTAAACAACATTTGATTCAACTTAAGTCTATTCTTGGTGTTGTTTTGTTGACCCAGTTTCTCTGCAGGATTTTTTTTAAAGCTTCATTTCTGTCTTGCATTAAATAAGTTCAGCCAGCTCGTAAAAGTGGTTTCTTGAAGCTCAAAATGACGATCGAGGACAGTCGATGCTGAAAGTGTGATCATTTGTGAAATATAAGTTGTAACAGTAACATATTCACAGGAAAAAGGTGATGATTGTGTCATGTCAAATTGTGCAACAAGCCTGGTTCAAGTTGCATCAAGTTGGTGAAAAGTTTGGCTGCATGTTATCTGATACGAGGTGGACGGTGTTTTGCGTATTTTAGTTTGCACAGAAACATTATTTCATTGTGAACGCTGCTGTTGACGACTCCAAACTCGTACCAGCGCAGAAAACCACAGGTCTGTTTCTGTCAGTGGTCAGATGATTTATTCAGGCCGTGGACAGCTGCGTTTAGTTTTCAACATGTGTCTCCCAAACTGCAGCCCCCACCCACCCCCCCGCTCACACAGGATACTTTCCACAAAGAGGAAAATATTTGGCAGCAACTTCACCCCGTATTTCATGCTCTGTATTGTTGGCACTGGACTGTATAATCTGAGTATGTTGTTTAATGTAAAATCTGGACTGCAAGTCAGGAATACTCAACTGGCTCTGCTTTGGGGCCAGTGGCAGCAGCCCCATACACGTTTCTATGGTTTTAGGAAGTTTCTAGTCTTTCAGGACACTTCTGGGATTTTAAAACATGTCTAGGATTTGAGGACATTTCTCAGATTTCAGGATGCTTGTAGAATTTTAGGACTTTAGCATGTTTTTAGGATCTTAGGACATTTCAAGGACTTTAGGATGTTTGGGGATTTCAGGCTGTTTTTAGGATTTTAGGACATTTCTCAGAATTTAAGGATGTTTTGAGAATTTTAGGACATTTCTTGGACTTTTAGATGTTTTTAGGAGTTTTCCACGTTTCCAGGACTTAGGACTTAGGATCTTAGGATGTTTTTTCAGAATTTAGGATGTTTCGAGGACTCCAGGATCTTTTGGGGATTTTAAGACGTGTCTAGGATTTATAGGATGTTTCCAGAATTTTAGAGCATCTCTTATACTTTAGGTTGTCTCTAGGATTTTAGCATGTTTCTAGGATTTTAGGACATTCCTCACGTGGTAGGTTAGTATGATCTGGAATTTTAAAACATGTCTTGGATTTTAGGACATTAGGGTCTTAGTTAGGACCTGTCTCAGGGGGTGCAGAGGATCCTCCACTGGCACTTTTTTGATCAGTAAGCTCTCTTTTGATGCTGTTTTATGCACTCTGGCACCTTATGGATACTAAAAGTTCATTTGTTTTCACTGTGGCTTAGAAAATGTTTGGGGGGCACCCAGCATGCTGTGGGGGCCAGATTTGGCCCTTGAGCCGTAAGCTGAGTATCACTGCTGTACTGTCACTCACAGTAACTCTATCCTTTGTGTTTTTTAGGCCATGGGCTTCTTTAAAGGCATGTCTTTCCCGCTGGCCACCATCACCATCTACAACTCAGTGGTGTTTGGCTTTTTCAGTAACACACAGAGACTTATTAGCAAGTATCGCTATGGCGACGGGCGGCATCCCTGCGGCATGGTGGACCTGACTGTGGCCAGCATGCTGACTGGACTGGTGTCTGTGGGACTGGGAGCCCCGGTGGATCTGGTCAAGATCAGACTGCAAATGCAGACGCAGACACTTTTAACAGGTAAATTAGAACTTTTTTTGCATGGGATTGATTTTTATTTTTTCCCGTCGAGCTGCAGATGGACAAACGTATTCTCGTTTACTAAGAATTCACTTCAAAGTTGAAAACACGTTGTTTTTGTAACTGTGTCTCTGGTTTTCTGGCACATCGTTGGCATGGTTGCAGATGAACGATAAATTTGTCAATGTGGCGACGCCTCTGCAGACCAGAACTGCCACAAATGGTTTTAATTTTAAATAGAAAAAAAGACTGTTATATAAAAAAATACATGAAATAATAAAAGAGAGAAAAGCTCCTCCTGAGTGGAAAAACAGGTTTGATGAGTCACTTTCTGTCGTCATCAGTGAATCAGTCATGGTTCCTGTCAAACTGTCATTATGAAGCAACTCATGATCACGAAATGGACAAATGTCATCATGACTGTACAGCGCAGTGCTGGGAAGACACAAAGCAGATATCAGTGAACCGATCAGAGACTGCATCCCACACAAGTTATTTGGGAACATTTCTACCTTATCGCACTGTTTACTTTGAGAACAGCAAGTTCTGGTCACTTGATATTTAACCTCGATTATTTAGTTGCAGTGCTGTTGAAGAAACAAAAGTGATATTCTGTTGAGTGCTTTGTTTCCAAACGCTTGCTCCCTGCTGTCTCCAAATGTAGCTGTTAAAGGTTATCGGCGTCCGCCTGCTGCGGTCAGCTTGGATTGGAAACATTGTGCTAACAAACACAATCCTCTTCACCTGTGTCCGTCTGCTCCCTGAATTCACGGTCCAAACACTCGTATGTTCACTTAAGAATGCCAAAATGTGGCAAAGTGCTCTGTTTTTTTATTTTGAGCTGCATCTGTTCATTATTTTTAAAATCCGTTTATTAATTAACCCTTTAAAACCTGGACAAATTGGCTTGATTTCTTCCAAAAAACCTGGAAAGAAGGCAATGAGTAAATCAGCAAGAAAGCAGTAAAAAGTACAAGAAAATTAACTGAAAATTAGAATTTAAAAAACAAAAAAAGAAATGAAAGAAAGACACAATAATGAAGAAAGTGCTAAAAAAAATGGGAAACTTATGTACTTATAATAATTCCATAAAATAATTTAAAATTTAGCTGTCTGGAAAATTTTACCCAGCTTTTTTTGTTTTTTGTTTAAATAACAACATCCAACTTTAAATACCTGAAGGTTCCTCAAATGGTCACAAGACATAAGCATTTGAATAAGTGGAGCAAAGAGAATGAAAACCAAATACATAAGACAGCATCCGTGCAGTCCAAACAACAAAAAAGTAATCGAATACTCCTGGCTAGAGACAGACTACAGTAAAGTGAAAAAAGTTGGGTGAATTTAACAACGATTGGAATTTTCTTGTAGAATTTATTTTTTTTATGGATTTTTTTTAGAACTTTTTTTAATTATTATTTATTTTTTCATTTTTGTAGATTTTTGTTTAGATTATTTTTAGAACTTTTTTAATCTTTTAAAATTGTTTAACAACTCATAGGAAAGTTTTTAAAACCCCATAAGACATTTAAAAAAAAAACAAATAAACACACCTTTCACACATCCAGGTGTAGAGATGGCGTATTTGAAACTTTGAAACGTTTCAACACTTTAACGCTTTTGTTTCGAAACGTTTTGAAACCTATTTGCTCAACATTGGCATCCACTGGCAGAGGCTTGCATTGCAGTCCTTTCTTCATGTTTGTGTTGAAAGCTCTTTTCCTGAAACCAAAAGGTTTCCCAAATAGGTGTCATGAAAATATGGTTATGTCCTATGCTGCAGTTAGTTGATTGCAATTTAATTTTAAAATAAATTACACCCCAAACTAATACAGTGAAAGTTTTCATGTTTTGATGGCTGTGGGATCAAAAATGTCAGTTTGAATGGGTTTCAGTGGCACATTTTTTTACCTCAACAGTATGAATGTAACTATTTAGTTTCCACAGTGTATTTTAGACTCATTAAATTCACAGATTAAATAGAAATACACAACCCTGCCAAAATTCATGACATATGCATTAACACAAACAAAATTATCAAACAATGAAGAATGAAAAGTAAGGGTCCCCAAGAGTTCAATTATATCTAATTATTATTATTATTATTATTATTATTATTATTATTATTATTATTATTATTATTATTATTATTATTATTATAGGACAGTCAATAACAAACAAGAAAATGACCTGGAAATATATGTAATTCTGTAACATGATTTTACATATGTTATTGTGTATTGTATATTTTACATTTACACTTTATAAATATATGTATATATATATATATATATATATATACATATCTTGCCAAGTTACCCATTGTTACCCATGTTTTTGAAAGAAATCATACTATTTTTTAATTTATACTGTGTGATGATATGGATGTGTGTCTGTGTAACTTATGATAATAACTAAATAATAATAATAACAATAATAATAAAATATCTATCTATCTATACAAATCCCTCCCTATCAACACAACACCGCACTGCCTCGAGCTCCGTGCCGAAACCGGAAGTGATGAACTTTTTGAAACAGTTCAATCTTCGGTGCCATCTCTGTTAAGCTGTGCAAAGATTATCTTCAGCAGTTTCAAATATCAAAATATAAAAATTTAAACAATATAAGTTGTTTTGGATACTTTAAAAAAAACGGCTTTTCCCCCCTTTCAACATGGTACAGTCCGACCCCCCTCCACTATAAAGCCCAGTGGAAGCTCTCACTTCCTGTTTGGCGGTTTGAATCAGGACATGTTTGGACTCAGGTGCTGCAGGTAAGTTTGGAAACTCACTCAACAAACATTTTGTCATTTGAAGTTGCTTTCGAATAGATTGGGAAAAATACACGAATTAAGTGTTTTATGTAACAAACGATGTGAACGATGTCAGAATTCAAACGGCCAGAAACGACTTTAGCCGACGTTAGCCGGTTAGCATGCTAAGGTAACTCACCTGTGCTAACTATACCAACATGGAACTGAGCTGCACAGCTGATAACAACCAGGACTACAGGTGTGCTGTGTCGGCTGGATTAAATAAATGTATAAACGAGCAGCAGTCAACATGTAGCAGTTATTGTGGTGATAGTAGTAGCGGCTACTACTAACCTAACGTAGTTAATGCTGCTTAGCTAGCTAACATTAGCTGGCTAACATTGTGTTGGCTGTGGTGGTCTCACAAAAAAATAACTCAGTTGAGTAAAATGGTATTATTATTTTGTAATATAATGTTAGTTTTGAGCCATTTTTGAAGATTGCAAAACATATTTTAGCCTTGAAATGAGGTTAAACCCTTTTAAACCTGGACAAAGTGGCTTGATTTATTACAAGCAATCAGTGAATATTGACTTTTGTCCTCTGTCTGAATTGTTGTATTTTTTTTCCTTTTTCCTTTCTTTGTTGATATTTCTTTTGTCTATTAAGTGTTCAGGGACAACATATGTAAATCAGCAGTTCTGCTAACTCCAGCATATTTCAATCTATATATTTTTTAATGATGTTAACTATTATGTCGTCTCCCTTTTGAATAATTAATTAAAAATAAATAAATGAATAAGAAACGGTCCTACTATTTTCAAGAATTTTGTTCAGTTGTTGTTTTTTTAATTAAAATAAAACTGAGAGTATATAGGACCAGGCCATAGATGCACATTGACCCACATTTTTGCTGACAAAATGTTTAATGAATAAAAAAAACATAGCTGTTTAAGTGTTATGTATTATTCATTATGTATATCATATTTATAACATCAACTAAAGTTGAAGTTTGTGATAAAGGCAGAAATCAGCATGTTGGCTGATTCCAAAATGTAATTTTAAAGCCAAAATCCGCTGATACTGATGACGTGCTCATAGGGCTGATCGATCAAACAATAATGATATCGGTGTCTCTGAATCTCCACTCTGCCAATGTCTCCGCCGGTGTCTCTGAATGTCCGCTCTGCTCTCATTGTGCGGTTGTCGGTATCTTATCAGCCACGAGAAGCTGGAAATTATCGGTTTATCGGCGATGAAAGAAGCTGAATTGGAAGCAGAAATTGTTGATTTAAAGCCGTCCTTTAAGCTAAATTGCACCTCCATGCACCGTGGAATTAGGTGAAGTACCTGATTTTATGATACATTTTCTGAAAGGAGGTGATGTTTGAGTCGAAGTGTAAAAGTATAAGCACCAAAGGGAAATAAAAATATCAGTCGAATTGTGATTGACAAAAGAGTTCCTGCTCTTTCAGCTCACAGTTCACCTTCTGAAAACTGTGCAAACTAGCTTGATTTCTGTCAAAAACATGGGAAGAAGGTATTTAGCAACTTCACAGGAAATGACTCAAAATTAACAAAACAAACAAACAGCAATAACAACAACAAAAACATTACAAGAAAAATACCTGAAAATTAGACAGAAAAGCAAAAAAAAAAAAATGGCCTGAAAAATAAAATGCTAAAAAACCTATAATATTACACACATAATATATATATTCTGTAACATTATTTTAGATAAATAATATTTTTATATACTCTCTGGACCTTTTTACCAATTTTTTCCTCATTTATTTTTCTAATAATTTCTAATCTGTCTTTTTGAAAAATTAATTTAATATAATTGTATTAAAATTGTATAATTGTATAATTGTATATAATATTTTATAATATATAATAATTGTATTTGTCCACAGTATTAACGTTTCATGGTTGACACAAAGGAAACAGGCATCCAGGATTATTTATCTTCAAATTATATGTAACCGTAATGCTGTAGGAAAGGTTTCACAGGGACGTTAGAAACCGCAGGGTTTGTTTCGGGTGGAGTTGTGTCGTCTGGGCTTTGTCGTTCTGTTAAACAGTAAACCGATAAAACGGTGGTCAGAGCAGGTTAATTACGAGATGAAACAGCACGTGAAACGCTGATAGCGTTTTATTTGTTTATTGTGTCTGTCGAGCTCACGCCCTTCACACCTGTTGTCATGTGATAATTTATTTCAACGACTTCCTCAAACACACTTTGGCCTCGTGTTTTAGTCGATCCGGACTCTTTTATGACGGTGCAAAGTACCAGAAAGTATAAGACAACAGTTTCAGTGTCATCGCAGCATGCTCTTCTGTGATTGATGTCTGAATTGTTCTGATTTGATAAACCTGATTGTGTAAAAGAGCGGCACACTTTTCTGTATCACTAAAATAGAAAGGTTAGTGATTTAAGTGCTATGTATTGTCCCGTTTCTTTAATGCAGAGTTTTTCATGAACTGCCAGGGCTGGTGACTCCGCTCCCACTACAGTAGGTCAGCGGGTACAAACAGTCGACGGATATCATTAGATGTGAACGTTATCTATCAGATGATGTTTTTGCAAACTCGCCCACTGGTTTTATCAACTTTTTCTTTTGCAGTGTGGAGAAAGAAATACATAAGCAGAAATTTAATCAGCTAAAATTGCTCAGGGTTCAAAAGTTTAAATACTTGTTAAAGGCAGCCCAAGAAAAGTGATGTCACTCCAGGTTTCAATGTGTTAAAGACCTGTTAAAAATGATCTTTTATGCATGTTTTTAGAGAGTTTGATGAGAGAAAATGTCAGTAATTTATAATGAAAGCAGTTCTTTTAATAGCCACCAGTTTCCACCGATCTTCAACAATCATTGAGGCAGAAAACCATCAGTGCGCCGCTGAAGATTTGTCTCCTGCTAATCACCTTCGTTTCCTTTCTACAGAGAATTTACATCTCGCCAGCAATGTATCGAACGGCACCAACATCCCGCTGCGCTCCATCGACATTCCCAACCAGAGACTCTACCGAGGCCCCATCCACTGCATCGGCAGCATCCTGCAGACTGAGGGCCTGCAGGGCCTCTACAGGGGGGCCGGGGCCATGGTCCTCAGGGACGTTCCTGGATACGTGCTCTACTTCATCCCTTACACCATCTTCTGCGACATGCTGACGCCGGACGCCTCGTCGAGCCCTCATCCTGGTTCCATCTGGCTGGCCGGAGGACTAGCAGGTAAACGTCCAGCTTTGATAAGAGGACGTCTTCTGTCTCATCGTTGTGGTTCAGTTTGCCTCACGCTGTAGGTGAAAGCTTCTTTAATTTAGGCTTTTTGCAGCAGACTGAGGAGTCAAATACATCCAATGCATTAGTTGGAAAGTTCTGGAAAACTAATTATACCCTAAAAGTTTAGAAAAAGTAATGAAATGTTTCTTCACAAAACTGTAAAATAACACAATGTGTTCAAGAAACATCTGAAGTAGGAAAATCCAGCATTTTACTGATTCAGGCTGTAATAAACAAAAAATAAATTATAAGTAATAAAAATGGCCTTTTTAATTTAAAGGGAAAAAAATATAATATTTTTTAAAAACCTAACTGATAAAAATATGCTTGAAAGGCATGTTTTCGCTTGAAAAAAAGTGGCAGTAAAATAAAAACAGCCATTATAGTTGACACCCCTATAAATAACAAACAGTCCAGATATTATATTTTGTAATTTATTTATTTAACAAGGGACAATGTACATTAATCCACATTTAAAAAATTAAAATGCAACAGAGTTAGCTGGGGAGCAAGTTTTTATTGGTAGTCCGTTGCTTGATGTTGGAAGGCATCCTAAAATAATGATTTAAAATATGAAGCTACAGTACAATGGTAAAGACCAACAACATTAAGATAACATAATATAGTAAAACAATGTAGTTAAACATGTACAAGTTAAGAATACATGATATTTATTATTAATTAATCAATTATATATATATCATTCACTTCTAATCCTGTTATAAATTCATTATATTTTAAATGATTTTTATTTTAAAAAGCCATTGTATAGTAATGAAAAAGAAAGAGGAGTATCGATGTGTTTTCAGAGAATGTATGGTCTTGAAAAGTTGCCACAAAGTCATGGAAAAGTCCTGGAAAATGCCTACAACATATTTGAAATTTTCCACAGAGGGGTGTGAGTCAGCGTTGATTTTAATGTGTCGGTGGAGTTTTAGTGTGAAAAGAAAATAGAGGGTAATGAAGTCTCTGTGATCTGGCCTTCAATGCTCAGTACATAAATCACTCAGGTGAATTCTGGATAAACACCAAGTATGTTTGGAGCGACTTCGGCTCTTTGGATGAGCTTTTTTTCTGATAGATTTTATTACGTGCAGATGGGGAGGCCTTTAAAATAAAAAAGTTTTAGGTGTTAGTCCGAGTCAGCGTGTCACCCAGTGAAAGCAGCACCTCTGCAGATCCCACCAGACACCAACTGAAGCCAGCAGTCCCGACTAAATCTAATTTGGCCTCAAACCAAACTGCTTCTCAGTGAGCACCAGAATACTCTCCAAGTCAGCGGATTGAATTGCAGCTTAGGAACTGAACTGCAAGAGCCAAAAAAAACTGCAGTTCCTATCGTGACTACTTGAGTCTGACTCAATACTTGTAGAGCCCCATGTTAAAATGCTCAACTGTACAGCAGACATTAACATGTTTAAAAAAATGACATGACAGATGAAAAAATGAATAAAGCAAAATAAATGAGCAAATAATAAAATAAGAATAATAATAAATACATTGGCTAATAATGATAAAAAAGTAAAAAAGAACACCTAAAAAAACCTAAATACACACCGTACACCCACTGGGACAGTGCGTCCTTCCTCATGGCCCAAGCTTCTTTCAGTAAGTTGCCAGTTCAGTCGCTGTGAGACATCAATATTTATCAAATCTATTTCAGTCTTTGTGTTAGTAAACAACTCGTCACGATATAGATCTAGATAGATAGATGTACAAACATTCTATATTCTGTATATATGTATGTATTTATTTATAGATATATTTTAAATTTTTTTGACGGAACATTTACAAAACATCAACCCTTAGTTGAAGTAATTTTCTTATTTTGCACAATGAATGAATGTTATACACACTGTAAAGCATCGTACTAATGTCTCCATCTGTTGGTGGGTCATCATGATAAAAGTACACATAATATGTAAATTCCACTACAGAGGAGACTTGATGATAACTCAGTTTGGTGGGGAAAAATGGATACAAAAATATTGGTATTGGTTATCAACCAAATAAGTTGTTATATATTTGCATATCAGATACCAGCAAAAAAATCCCTAATTTTTGCCAAAAGTATGAACAAAACCAATTAACCAGTATTAAATTATTTGTATAGCTGCAGATTATTTTTTTGCCAATCATCTAATTAATCAGTCAACTAATTGTTGCAGTGCTATTTTGAAGCACTAACTTGGTAAAATAATGAAAGGAGTGTTTAAGGAAAAAACACAGTATACAGGACAGCAGTGGTTCTCAGACTTTTTTCTGTAAACCAAGTACCCGTTTAACCAGTGAAAAACATTTTTGAAAGAAAAAAAAGGGGTGTGCCATCAGTGTCTGATTTATTAAACAACATTGTAAACTGAAAAACACTTTCAAATTTCAAACATTTGAAAAAACTTATTTTAAACTTTTCAAATGTGAACAATCCACGACTAAAGTCATGGAAAATCATTTTTTCATAAACATGCAATTCTTAATGCATAAGCATCACTTAACTGAAATTGAGTATAAAATTCAGTTTATGAAATTTATATTTTTACTGAACTTTTTATAATAGGCTTATTTTTTTAGGAGTTATGCAAGACTGCTATTTTAAAAAAAAAATGTATATATATATGTGTATATATATATATATATATATATATATATATATATATATATATATATATATTTATTTATTTATTTATTTATTTTAAATCTCAAATACCACCTGGAGTACCTCTACGTACCCTCATTTGAGTAACAGTGCAGTGAGCAAAATGTTCAGGGAGGTATAGAAGGGCAAAAAAACAAGTGTCGCTCTAAATTAAAAAAAAAAACGGTAATGTTTACATCCAGGAGTCAAACTGGTTCAGTAACAAAGGCAGAGCTCCACTCAGTATTTCTTTTACTTTACACCTGGAACATGAATTTAAAGTCTTGTTGCATCACAGACTTTTCCTCTTTCTTCTGAGCAGTTTTAGGCTTATTTACCTTAAAAATACAGCAGAGTTCGGCCTTGATCTGTTCAGTCTGCCTGCAGCTCGGGGGGTTTCTGTTTGTGCATCTGTTTGTTTTTACAGACTTGGTGACGCTCGATCCATAAAGCTGCGTTATAAACACCTTTCACCTTATCTTACCTTTGTTTGGTGTTTTGCAGCTTTATTAACTGGTGACCTGAGTTCAGGTCGTTTCCGGGAGGAATCATTAAGCATTCGTCTTCTGCTAATGTGAAAACATCACAAGTCGAGCCCCAAAAATCGGATGTTTTTCTTCAGGATTTAGAAGTGAAAGCTTCTCCAGCTGCAGTTATTTGCAGAGCAGGAGTCCGTGTGTGTAAACTTATAGCCGGCACGTGCTACAGTGTCGGGGAACATGAGCTGTGTGCGGCAGATAAACAGCGTACGGCCTGTGGACTCTGGGTTGGGAGTTGTTTGGTCTCAGAGGTTCAGGCAGACTCGATTTCAGATGCAGACCGACAGGAACACGTGAGGGAGTGAAAATATGCCGGAGAGGAAGCTGAAAGCTGCGTGTCATAAATCAGCGTGCTCTGGATGTGCAGCCTGCCTGTTGAAGTGTAGCCTAACTGAATCTATACAAATCAGAAAATCTGTTAAAAGAAAGCAGCTGTGCAGCTCTGCATCGTAACTGAAGCAGATAAACTGCTATTTTATAGCAGCAGCACCAAGCAGGGAATCATTCGAAACCTTCACAGATATGTTTGATTTCTTTTAAAAACACGGGAAAGGGCAATGAGCAACTTGGCAAGAAAGATTCTTCAAAAAAATAGTGAAATAAACAAGAAAAAGACCAGAGGTGCCCAGTACACCATTTGTTTAAAAAAAAAAAAAAGAAAGTAAATAAACAAACAATTAAGGCAAACAAATGTTGTCTGGAGAATTATAATAATCCTGTAATGTAATTTTAAATGTGTAATTGTGATCATAAGAAAAACAGTTTTCACTTCCTTTTTTTCATAGAAATCTTTCTTTTGCTTAAAAAAAATGAATCTACGTTTTTCTTGCAGTTTATGGCACGTCTTTCCCATGTTTTTGAAAGAATATATTTTGAGGTCTACTGTAAAAATGAATCAGCAGATGTGTAGCTTCATATGATGCTGCTGGTGGGGTTTGGATGTATTATCGCGTCTTCTGCCGTCTGATTATATGATTGAACAGGTTTTCTGAATTGTGATTATACTGCGTTTCATTCAAAGTTAGAAGTTTGGTAACGCTGCCAGTGTTTGTGCCTCACCTCACACGTCGACAGCACGAGCTGAAGGTTTTTCTCCTCTTCCTCAGGCTCCATTTCCTGGGTTACGGCCACGCCGGCCGATGTGGTGAAGAGTCGGATGCAGGCGGACGCTCAGCTGCAGAGGAAGTACAGAGGCATCTTACACTGCATCATCCACAGCTACCGGACGGAGGGAGCACAGGTGAGCTCCGACCTCGTACTTACCTGAGAGGACAGTTTGGTTTACGGCAAAAAAATGTTTACATCTCTAAAAATGTTAATCACAAACAGTGATTTTGTGAAGAGGGATGGTTTCAATTTTTCCCTCAGATTTGACAGCTGGGGAGTTAATGAAGGCTATAAATGAAGAAAAGTTTCAACAGAAAAAAGCTTTTAGTTAACTTTATTATTTACCTTATTATGACTACTTAATTTAACTTTAATGTAACAGTACTTTATTTAACTTTATTCCAAAAGTACTTAGTGTAACATTATTCCAAAAGTACTTCGTATAACATTATCGTAACAGTACTTTATTTAACTTTATTTTAAAAGTACTTTATTCAATTGTGTAATAGTAAATTATCAAAGTACTTTATTTCCTTTAATTATACATTAATTTACTTAATTTACTTTATTAATTTACTTTTTATATTTGTTATATTATCATTTTATTGAATTTGATGATAAAAGTATTTCATTTAAATGTATAATTACAGCTATTTATTTACCTTTATTATGACAGTACTTTATTTAATGTTATCATAACAGTACAGTACTTTATTTTATTTATTTATAACACTTAAGTTAACTTTATTACAGTGGTACTTTTACTTTTTATATTTATTATATTATTATTTTATGTAATTAAAAAAGTACTTCATATAAAATCATTATTACAGTTCTTTATTTAAGTCCCAGCCATGATTTGGTTTGAGTGGCGCCCTCATGCTGGAAGTCTGCAGTGCAACATGTTTGTTTTTACGCTCGAAAACAGTCCCAGACGCTTAATTAGCTCGTTTACCTGGAAAGATTTGGCGTGCTAGATTTTTATTGTGATTGTTAAATGGGTCGTAAATCCTTTCCAGGATTTCAGTTAAAGATTCCTCGTCGTATATGTAATTTGCCTCTTTAAAAATCAGCAGATAAACTCCTTTTCATGCCTGTTTTTTTGAGACTTACATGCATATTAAACACCATTACCCAGCCTGCACCAGCGGCTGTAACTGCAGCAGATGGTTTCATCGTTTAGAGGTGTAACTGTAGAAAACTGTAACCCACAGGAGAGTCAAGCTGCGTTCCCAGAGCTCGACTCCCCTGAAGCGTGCTGAACCACATGATTCAGCCAGTGAATGAAGGCCGAGCGTCCAGACGAGCCTCTTTCAGTAAAGATCGCGTTACAAAACAGCAGCCGGCATCACAGCGGAAAAACAAAACCCCAAACTTTTGACTGATCAGAGAGAGTAATTAATAACCAGATTGATTTATTTTGGAAAAGTGCCATTTATTTGAAAACATGAATTTCATTCTCCAAAAAACAGACAAAGAAAGCTTGAATTGTTTGAAAATAGGCAAATAAAGACAGTTTCGTGCTGTTAACAGCTGTTAAACTTTCCAAAGCAACAAATTACTTTTATATAACACTTTAGTGGAGCATCTTCTGCTGCACGCAGCGTCCAGGTGTCAGAGTTCGCTCTGTGTTGATGCCAAAGGTTGCAAAATGTAGACAAACTATCCAACGTCCAACATGGAAAAAAACATAAATAACTCTGTTTTGGCCACAGTTCAAAATCAAGATCAATAACAGAAGGTCACTGTAGTTCTCACAGATCAATGAGTCGGGTTATCAGCGGGCAGACAACTAACACGGAGACTTTTTACTCTCGTTTAGTGTAAAATCCAACAAATGAACGTAAGAAAGTACCTTTATAATAAAGTTTAATAAAGTGCCGTTATAATTATGTTACATAAAGCACTGTTATAATAAAATTAATGAAATACCATTTTAATAAAGTTAAAGGGCTGTTATTAAGTTAATTAAATACTGTTTTAATTAAGTTAATTACGATTATATTGAAGTTAAATAAAGTATTGTTATATTAAAGTTAATTAGATACTGTTTTAATTAAGTTAATTACGATTATAATGAAGTTAAATAGAGCACTGTTACAATAAAGTTAAATAAAGTACTGTTATAGTAAAGTTTATTAAAATATTGTTATAATAAAGTTAAATAAAGTATTGTTATAAAGTTTAATAAAATACTGTTATAATAAAGTTAAATAAAATACTCTTATAATAAAGTTAAATAAAGTACTGTTATAATAAAGTGCTGTTACGACAGTTTAAGTAGTTCTTTTATGAAAAATATATAAAAACTGTTTTACTAGATATACTAAAATTAGTTTAGTCTGTTTTAGTTATTTGAGTTTAGTTATGTTAAAATACAATTAAAAGTACTGTTAAAATAGAGTTAATTAAGTAGTTTTATTTAAGTTATGTAAGTGCTGTTATTAAATAGTACTGTTATATCAAAGTGCTGTTAGACTTAAGTTAAATGAGTATGATATATAAAGTACTGTTTTAATAAAATTACATAAAGTACAGTCAACGAAGTGCTGTTATTAACATAAAGTACTGTTATAACAGAGTTTATGAAGTACTGTTACAAAAGTTGTAATGAAGTTAAATAAATTACTGTTAAAATAAAGTTAAATTAAATCCTATTATATTGAAGTTAATTAGTAATGTTTTAATTAAGTTAATTGACCTCTGTTATAATAAAGTTAAATAAAGAACAGTTTTCATAAATTAAAACACTTACTAATTAAGTACTGTTTAAATTAAGGTAAATAAAGAACTGCTATATGAAAGTGCTCTTAAAATAAAGTTAAGTATTATTTGAATGAAGCACTGTTGTAATAAAGTTTTTAAAAAATCTTTGTATTAAGTTTATTTACTAATATTATAAAATAAAAAATAAGAAAGTAGTATTTTCTTCAAATGCGATTTTATTAAATGTAAATCAACTACAGTCATACTTAAGGTTAATTAAGTACTGTTGTGTTAAAGGGATTTAAGTACTCACTTTAATAAACTTAAAGTGCTGTTAAAGTAAAGTTAAATCAAGTATTATTGTTATAAAGTTAAAATAAGTGTAGTTATAATTAAATTAAATAATGTTATATAAAGTTAAATAAAGTATTATTATAACTAAGTACTGTTTTAATAAGGTTAAAGGATGGTATTAGTACTTTTTCTTAAGTAAAGGATCTAAAAACTCGATACAAAAGATCCAAACTCTCCCGTTTTGCTGAGGAGGGATTTCCGTCTGTATTCACAGTACCGTGCTGTCACACCCCGACCATAATCACAACTACGTTTTTTTTTTACTTAAACTCAAAGACAAAAGTAAAAAGTTTGTGTCACTAAAACCGTCTGTTCTTGTGTGCAGATTTTCTTCCGTGGAGCGTCAGTCAACGCCATCCGCGGCTTCCCGATGAGCGCCACCATGTTCCTGACCTACGAGCTGTCGCTGCGCTTCTTCAGGGGCCTCTAGGACGAAAGGAAAACATGTTTTGGGTAAAAGGAATCACACTCAGTTTTTTGGCAAATGAGCAAATAAGTTTCCAGTTTCTTAAGAACGTAGCAGTTTAACAAGAGGTGTCATGAAATTCTTCAGCCCTTACTGACCTTTCCTCCAAACATCGATCCTTCATTATTACATTTTGGGAGATTGTCCCGTGAAATAGTGAGAGCTAGAACACCAAAATCATCAGTGTGTGTCAGTGCTCGCCTGTTTGCAATTAGCCAGCCAGGATGCTGTTACTTAAACCCCTGAGTGCGGTCCGTCAGTCAGTCTCCAGGATTTTGCAGACTTTTTTGGAATGGCTGATGTCTAAAATGGCTGATTTCACGGCAGACTCTCTAAAAAAAACATATTGCAATGCATTTTGCAGTGTTTTTAGATGTTTTCTATTTGTTTGTTTGACTGCAAAAAAAAGTTGTTTTTTTAAAATCATTAAAATTGCAGGAAAAACTGAAAAAAAATAGATATATATTTTTATTAAACTCGTTAAAATTGCCAAAAAAATGTTTTTTAAGTCCTTAAAATTGCAGGAACAATCTAAAATTGCAAAAAATTATATTTTTATCAAACTCAATAAAATTGCGTGACAAGTTAAAATTGCAAAAAAATGTTTTTTAAGTCATTAAAAACAAGTGAAAATTGCCTAAAAAAGTTACATTTTTATTAAACTCATTAAAATTGCAGGAATAATTTAAAATTGCAAAAAAAAAGACAAATGCACATTTTAAACTCAACAGGTGCATTTGTTACTAGACTGCGGCGTGCAGTTGTTTGGTGCAAATACCGCTAAAAAAACCAAACTGTCTGAATATTACCAGCAATCAACAATATTGAGTAAAGACACGCTGCGTGAAAAATGCGCAAATAAGCAAAACAACATGAGCAGTAGCGCTGCATTAAGTAGCTAAATTAAACTGGAGCACGGCCCAAACCGCTGCGTAAAAGCACATAAAAACGCACCGAAAACATCTTTGTTTAGATCCTGCAGCACCCCAACCAGCTGATATTAGACAAACGTGAAAACCGGCCTCTCACCCTCCCGTTAGTGCTGCGCCGCTCCTCGTTGATCCAGGATTTCAAATCATTTTTGTATTTCTGTATTAATTTGAAAGAGAATGCCGCCGCTGTTTGCTTTTTTACAGTTTACATAGCTGCTCCAGTTTCCACCTTTTTGAAAACTTGCACGTTAGCTGGGCGGGTAGAGACGTCGAGTAACGCCGGGCCGGGGTCAAACTACAGTTACTGCAGAAACATTGGGGAAAAGTTGGAGAAATTTGCAAGTTCACACATCGCATTAACTGCTGCAAAATCCTGGAGGTGCTGACGGCGTGACCTGTACGCTAAGTTGAGGTGTTGTTACGGTAATTGCTAAATTAACGCTGCCACAGTAAACACTAAAATAGAGCACCTAGATGATTTTGGTGTCAACGCTCTCATTATTAACAGATGAGTTGAATATTTCGAATGCAAATTTACCAAAGAACTCCGTGTGTTCCTGTAAAGGGAAATGAGGTGATGTCTGTCTGGGATCAATCCACCTTTTTTTTGTTTTTTTGTAATACTTACAGTTAAACTTTCTGGCACACCTGCAGACCGTTGTTCATCCATGTGACCCTGAGACAAAACACACAGTAATATCACGTTATTACGCAGCATCAAACGGAGGGCATTGATTTGTGATTTTTAGGTTGAAAGCCCTACAGACATTTAGGTTAAAATCAGGTGAATTTGTTGCATTATTTAGAGTCAATATAATGATTATTTAACACCATATCAGTAACTATATTTCAACATTTAACACGTCAGTTCAGTACTTCTTTATTTATTCAGTTAAATAACAACTATATGTAACTTTTTAAGCAAATTTGCCCACTTTAACCTAGATGTTTTTGACCTGCAAATCACCAAATCAAATGCTTTTTGGTCATCAAGTGTTTGTGGTAGCATTTATCAGTGAGAAGGGAGCTGTGCATGTTGAAAATAATGAATTCATATAAAAATAGAGCTGGATGTGACGTTTTTAAAATAACAACAGAGTCTAAATGTAGCATGTTTGTTCAGTCACATTGTTTTAATGTACTAATTTTACAATTTCACATTTGTATAGAGTTCATTTAATTTCACTTTTTAAATATATTTTTGTAAATTTATAATTAAATTCAAAACTAGCTGTGTTGCAGTTAACTGACTGCTCTTTCTGTATTTAAATGATATATCCTTTTAAAACAAACAGTTGCCTTCTAAAACACATGGACTGTATGTGCATCCCATAGTACCGCCCACCTGCACATATTATGTTTGTGTCTTTCTTATATTAAGAAAAGCAAGTTTTACAAGTTAATTATAACTTTACATCATCATAAAACGTATTCCTATAATACAGTCAAAATGCATTATTTAGACATATATCGGCTCTTGCTGCACAGTCACATTATTGCTTTAACGTCTGCAGCATGAATGTAGAATAATCACAACAGTTACACAGCATTTACAGAAAATGATGCACGAAGTTTCATTCCAAAATGAGTTCCAGCTGAGACTGATGAATTCATCACGTTACTGATTCAAAAACACATCGAGACTAGACGTCTAGAAGGCTTTCCGCACTACAAAATCATGACATCAAATACATAATCATTATTTGACATTTGTCATAACACCAACAGTCTCTTTACAAAATGGAAATTTCTCATTTTGGAGTGAATGCCTTCAAAGATATATTTTAAATAGTTTTCCTGTCATGTAAATACTTGTAAATATGAAAAAAACATTCCAGATGGTGTATTATTGTAAATAAATAAAGCTTTCAAACACATGTACCCACAGCTTCTCTGAATCCGCTCTATTCCGAATAACGTGCAACTCAGGTGACAGCCCACATGCAGCACGAGATAACGAGTAGTTTCCGGATAAACACTAGATGATGATGACTCATGTCAGAGGCAGGAGCTGATGTTGTGTTGGAAGTAAGCCTGGTTGGCCGTGTGCCTGCAGACGGCTGATTCCAGATCAGTGTCTTAACTACGGTTAACTGTGCACGCCCTGTTTGTGACCACAGACCTGCCTGTGAGGTTACTCAGTGACCACTAGGTGGCAGCAGTTAACACCACAAAGTCAAACAGCAAAACATCACGTGACGTCAGTTCTGTTTCTCCGCAATCCAAATGATTTTTCTCTAGAATTAAATATCCAAGACAGTCTGCAAAAAATCCAGAATAGCATTTCATAATTTGTTTTAAATTAATCTATTTACAACCATTATTTTGACATGTCAAAATCTGATGTTTTCAACATACTGTACTATGGCATTTTGGGCCATTTTTTAACATATACAATTATGATGCTTTTGGCCTTTTTTTTTTAAAGGAGTAAACTCTGACGTCTCACCACAAGTTACAATTTGTCATTTTCAGCATTTTTTTTGGACAATATTTTCCATTTTTGACTCTTTTTGCTATTCTTTCCTGTGTTGTTTTTCGGCCATTGAACGTGGAGTGACCTTGAGTGTCGACAAAGTCACTTTTTACTAAAATTTATTATTATTATAATAATTAGTATTATTTCACATACCAAATTATGATGTGTATGGACTTTTTATTAAATTGTATTCTATCACTTGTCTCTACAAACTAAAATGTATCATCTTGAGCCGTGTTTTGGACATTTCAAAATTTGACATTTTTTGCCTTACTATACTATGCGATTTTTGGTCATTTTGGCACCATGCTATATTTTAGCTTTTTTAGCCTTTTTTAACTCTTTGTTTCGACATGCTATGCTATGGCGCGTATCTATGAGTTATAACAAGCAGTTTTCATCCATTTTTGGGACGGGTCAAAATTTGACATTTTTTGCCTTACTATACTATGCGATTTTTGATCATTTTGGCACCATGCTATATTTTGACTTTCTGGCCTTTTCTAACTCTTTGTTTCGACATGCTACGCTATGGCGCGTATCTATGAGCTATAACAAGCAGTTTTCATCCATTTTTGGGACGGGTCAAAATTTGACATGTTTTGCCTTACTATACTATGCGATTTTTGGTCATTTTGGCACCATGCTATATTTTAGCTTTTTTAGCCTTTTTTAACCCTTTTTTTCGACATGCTACGCTATGGCGCGTATCTCTGAGCTATAACAAGCAGTTTTCATCCATTTTTGGGACGGGTCAAAATTTGACATTTTTTGCCTTACTATACTATGCGATTTTTGGTCATTTTGGCACCATGCTATATTTTTGCTTTTTTAGCCTTTTTTAACCCTTTTTTTCGACATGCTATGCTATGGCGCGTATCTATGAGCTATAACAAGCAATTTTCAGCCATTTTTTGGACGGGTCAAAATTTGACATTTTTTGCCTTACTATACTATGCGATTTTTGGTCATTTTGGCACCATGCTATATTTTAGCTTTTTTAGCCTTTTTAACCCTTTTATTCGACATGCTATGCTATGGCGCATATCTATGAGCTATAACAAGCAGTTTTCATCCATTTTTGGGAGGGGTCAAAATTTGACATTTTTTGCCTTACTATACTATGCGATTTTTGATCATTTTGGCACCATGCTATATTTTGACTTTCTGGCCGTTTTTAACCCTTTTATTCGACATGCTATGCTATGGCGCGTATCTATGAGCCATAACAAGCAGTTTTCATCCATTTTTGGGACGGTCAAAATTTGACATTTTTTGCCTTACTATACTATGCGATTTTTGGTCATTTTGGCACCATGCTATATTTTAGCTTTTTTAGCCTTTTTTAACCCTTTTATTCGACACGCTATGCTATGGCGCATATCTATGAGCTATAACAAGCAGTTTTCATCCATTTTTGGGAGGGGTCAAAATTTGACATTTTTTGCCTTACTATACTATGCGATTTTTGGTCATTTTGGCACCATGCTATATTTTGACTTTTTGGCCTTTTTTAACCCTTTTATTCGACACGCTATGCTATGGCGCGTATCTATGAGTTATAACAAGCAGTTTTCATCCATTTTTGGGACGGGTCAAAATTTGTTACTATACTATGCGATTTTGGTCATTTTGGCACCATGCTATATTTATGACTTTTTGGGCTTTTTTAACCCTTTTATTCGACACGCTATGCTATGGCACGTATCTATGAGCTATAACAAGCAGTTTTCATCCATTTTTGGGACGGGTCAAAATTTGACATTTTTTGCCTTACTATACTATGCGATTTTTGGTCATTTTGGCACCATGCTATATTTTAGCTTTTTTAGCCTTTTTTAACCCTTTTTTAACCCTTTTATTCGACACGCTATACGATGGCGCGTATCTATGAGCTATAACAAGCAGTTTTCATCCATTTTTGGGACGGGTCAAAATTTGACATTTTTTGCCTTACTATACTATGCGATTTTTGGTCATTTTGGCACCATGCTATATTTTTGCTTATTTAGCCTTTTTTAACCCTTTTTTTCGACATGCTATGCTATGGCGCGTATCTATGAGCTATAACAAGCAATTTTCAGCCATTTTTGGGACGGGTCAAAATTTGACATGTTTTGCCTTACTATACTATGCGATTTTTGATCATTTTGGCACCATGCTATATTTTGACTTTCTGGCCTTTTTTAACTCTTTTTTTCGACATGCTATACTATATGGCGTATCTCTGAGCTATAACAAGCAGTTTTCATCCATCTTTGGGACGGGTCAAAATTTGACATTTTTTGCCTTACTATACTATGCGATTTTTGGTCATTTTGGCACCATGCTATATTTATGACTTTTTGGCCTTTTTTAACTCTTTTTTTCGACATGCTACGCTATGGCGCGTATCTATGAGCTATAACAAGCAGTTTTCATCCATTTTTGGGACGGGTCAAAATTTGACATTTTTTGCCTTACTATACTATGCGATTTTTGGTCATTTTGGCACCATGCTATATTTTAGCTTTTTTAGCCTTTTTTAACCCTTTTTATTCGACATGCTATGCTATGGCGCTGTATTCATGAGCTATAACAAGCAGTTTTCATCCATTTTTGGGACGGGTCAAAATTTGACATTTTTTGCCTTACTATACTATGCGATTTTTGGTCATTTTGGAACCATGCTATATTTTGACTTTCTGGCCTTTTTTAACTCTTTTTTTCGACATGCTACGCTATGGCGCGTATCTCTGAGCTATAACAAGCAGTTTTCATCCATTTTTGGGACGGGTCAAAATTTGACATTTTTTGCCTTACTATACTATGCGATTTTTGGTCATTTTGGCACCATGCTATATTTTAGCTTTTTTAGCCGTTTTTAATCCTTTTTTTTCGACATGCTATGCTATGGCGCGTATCTATGAGCTATAACAAGCAGTTTTCATCCATTTTTGGGACGGGTCAAAATTTGACATTTTTTGCCTTACTATACTATGCGATTTTTGGTCATTTTGGCACCATGCTATATTTTGACTTTTTGGGCTTTTTTAACCCTTTTATTCGACACGCTATGCTATGGCGCGTATCTATGAGTTATAACAAGCAGTTTTCATCCATTTTTGGGAAGGGTCAAAATTTGACATTTTTTGCCTTACTATACTATGCGATTTTTGGTCATTTTGGCACCATGCTATATTTTAGCTTTTTAGCCTTTTTTAACCCTTTTATTCGACATGCTATGCTATGGCGCGATTCTATGAGCTATAACAAGCAGTTTTCATCCATTTTGGGACGGGTCAAAATTTGACATTTTTGCCTTACTATACTATGCGATTTTTGGTCATTTTGGCACCATGCTATATTTTTGCTTTTTAGCCTTTTTAATCCTTTTTTTCGACATGCTATGCTATGGCGCGTATCTATGAGCTATAACAAGCAATTTTCAGCCATTTTTGGGACGGGTCAAAATTTGACATTTTTTGCCTTACTATACTATGCGATTTTTGGTCATTTTGGCACCATGCTATATTTTAGCTTTTTTAGCCTTTTTTAACCCTTTTATTCGACACGCTATGCTATGGCGCGTATCTATGAGCTATAACAAGCCGTTTTCATCCATTTTTGGGACGGGTCAAAATTTGACATTTTTTGCCTTACTATACTATGCGATTTTTGGTCATTTTGGCACCATGCTATATTTTGACTTTTTTAGCCTTTTTTAACCCTTTTATTCGACACGCTATGCTATGGCGCATATCTATGAGCTATAACAAGCAGTTTTCATCCATTTTTGGGACGGGTCAAAATTTGACATTTTTGCCTTACTATACTATGCGATTTTTGGTCATTTTGGCACCATGCTATATTTATGACTTTTGGCCTTTTTAACCCTTTTATTCGACACGCTATGCTATGGCACGTATCTATGAGCTATAACAAGCAATTTTCATCCATTTTTGGGACGGGTCAAAATTTGACATTTTTGCCTTACTATACTATGCGATTTTTGGTCATTTTGGCACCATGCTATATTTTTGCTTATTTAGCCTTTTTTAACCCTTTTTTTCGACATGCTATGCTATGGCGCGTATCTATGAGCTATAACAAGCAATTTTCAGCCATTTTTGGGACGGGTCAAAATTTGACATGTTTTGCCTTACTATACTATGCGATTTTTGATCATTTTGGCACCATGCTATATTTTGACTTTCTGGCCTTTTTTAACTCTTTTTTTCGACATGCTATACTATGGCGCGTATCTCTGAGCTATAACAAGCAGTTTTCATCCATTTTTGGGACGGGTCAAAATTTGACATTTTTTGCCTTACTATACTATGCGATTTTTGGTCATTTTGGCACCATGCTATATTTTAGCTTTTTTAGCCTTTTTTAACCCTTTTTTTCGACATGCTATGCTATGGCGCGTATCTCTGAGCTATAACAAGCAGTTTTCATCCATTTTTGGACGGGTCAAAATTTGACATTTTTGCCTTACTATACTATGCGATTTTTGGTCATTTTGGCACCATGCTATATTTTAGCTGTTTTAGCCTTTTTTAATCCTTTTTTTCGACATGCTATGCTATGGCGCCAGATTCATGAGCTATAACAAGCAATTTTCAGCCATTTTTGGGACGGGTCAAAATTTGACATTTTTTGCCTTACTATACTATGCGATTTTTGGTCATTTTGGCACCATGCTATATTTTTGCTTATTTAGCCTTTTTTAACCCTTTTTTTCGACATGCTATGCTATGGCGCGTATCTATGAGCTATAACAAGCAATTTTCAGCCATTTTTGGGACGGGTCAAAATTTGACATGTTTTGCCTTACTATACTATGCGATTTTTGATCATTTTGGCACCATGCTATATTTTGACTTTCTGGCCTTTTTTAACTCTTTTTTTCGACATGCTATACTATGGCGCGTATCTCTGAGCTATAACAAGCAGTTTTCATCCATTTTTGGGACGGGTCAAAATTTGACATTTTTTGCCTTACTATACTATGCGATTTTTGGTCATTTTGGCACCATGCTATATTTTAGCTTTTTTAGCCGTTTTTAATCCTTTTTTTTGACATGCTATGCTATGGCACGTATCTCTGAGCTATAACAAGCAGTTTTCATCCATTTTGGGAAGGGTCAAAATTTGACATTTTTTGCCTTACTATACTATGCGATTTTTGGTCATTTTGGCACCATGCTATATTTTGACTTTTTTAGCCTTTTTTAACCCTTTTTTTCGACACGCTATGCTATGGCGCGTATCTATGAGCTATAACAAGCAGTTTTCATCCATTTTTGGGACGGGTCAAAATTTGAGATTTTTTGCCTTACTATACTATGCGATTTTGGTCATTTTGGCACCATGCTATATTTATGACTTTTTGGCCTTTTTTAACCCTTTTATTCGACACGCTATGCTATGGCACGTATCTATGAGCTATAACAAGCAATTTTCAGCCATTTTTGGGACGGGTCAAAATTTGACATTTTTTGCCTTACTATACTATGCGATTTTTGGTCATTTTGGCACCATGCTATATTTTTGCTTTTTTAGCCTTTTTTAACCCTTTTTTTCGACATGCTATGCTATATGGCGTATCTATGAGCTATAACAAGCAATTTTCAGCCATTTTTGGGACGGGTCAAAATTTGACATGTTTTGCCTTACTATACTATGCGATTTTTGGTCATTTTGGCACCATGCTATATTTTAGCTTTTTTAGCCTTTTTTAACCCTTTTATTCGACATGCTATGCTATGGCGGCGTATCTATGAGCTATAACAAGCAGTTTTCATCCATTTTGGGACGGGTCAAAATTTGACATTTTTGCCTTACTATACTATGCGATTTTTGGTCATTTTGGCACCATGCTATATTTTGACTTTTTAGCCTTTTTAACCCTTTTATTCGACACGCTATGCTATGGCGTAGATCTATGAGCTATAACAAGCAGTTTTCATCCATTTTTGGGACGGGTCAAAATTTGAGATTTTTTGCCTTACTATACTATGCGATTTTGGTCATTTTGGCACCATGCTATATTTATGACTTTTTGGCCTTTTTTAACCCTTTTATTCGACACGCTATGCTATGGCACGTATCTATGAGCTATAACAAGCAATTTTCAGCCATTTTTGGGACGGGTCAAAATTTGACATTTTTTGCCTTACTATACTATGCGATTTTTGGTCATTTTGGCACCATGCTATATTTTTGCTTATTTAGCCTTTTTTAACCTTTTTTTTCGACATGCTATGCTATGGCGTATCTATGAGCTATAACAAGCAATTTTCAGCCATTTTGGGACGGGTCAAAATTTGACATGTTTTTGCCTTACTATACTATGCGATTTTTGATCATTTTGGCACCATGCTATATTTTGACTTTCTGGCCTTTTTAACTCTTTTTTCGACATGCTATACTATGGCGCTGTATCTCTGAGCTATAACAAGCAGTTTTCATCCATTTTGGGACGGGTCAAAATTTGACATTTTTGCCTTACTATACTATGCGATTTTGGTCATTTTGGCACCATGCTATATTTTAGCTTTTTAGCCTTTTTAACCCTTTTTTTTCGACATGCTATGCTATGGCGTATCTCTGAGCTATAACAAGCAGTTTTCATCCATTTTTGGGACGGGTCAAAATTTGACATTTTTTGCCTTACTATACTATGCGATTTTTGGTCATTTTGGCACCATGCTATATTTTTGCTTTTTTAGCCTTTTTTAACCCTTTTTTTCGACATGCTATGCTATGGCGCGTATCTATGAGCTATAACAAGCAATTTTCAGCCATTTTTGGGACGGGTCAAAATTTGACATTTTTTGCCTTACTATACTATGCGATTTTTGGTCATTTTGGCACCATGCTATATTTTTGCTTATTTAGCCTTTTTTAACCCTTTTTTTCGACATGCTATGCTATGGCGCGTATCTATGAGCTATAACAAGCAATTTTCAGCCATTTTTGGGACGGGTCAAAATTTGACATGTTTTGCCTTACTATACTATGCGATTTTTGATCATTTTGGCACCATGCTATATTTTGACTTTCTGGCCTTTTTTAACTCTTTTTTTTGACATGCTATACTATGTATGCTGTGATCTCTGAGCTATAACAAGCAGTTTTCATCCATTTTTGGGACGGGTCAAAATTTGACATTTTTGCCTTACTATACTATGCGATTTTTGGTCATTTTGGCACCATGCTATATTTTAGCTTTTTAGCCTTTTTAACCCTTTTTTTCGACATGCTATGCTATGGCACGTATCTCTGAGCTATAACAAGCAGTTTTCATCCATTTTTGGGACGGGTCAAAATTTGACATTTTTTGCCTTACTATACTATGCGATTTTTGGTCATTTTGGCACCATGCTATATTTTGACTTTTTTAGCCTTTTTTAACCCTTTTATTCGACACGCTATGCTATGGCGCGTATCTATGAGCTATAACAAGCAGTTTTCATCCATTTTTGGGACGGGTCAAAATTTGAGATTTTTTGCCTTACTATACTATGCGATTTTGGTCATTTTGGCACCATGCTATATTTATGACTTTTTGGCCTTTTTTAACCCTTTTATTCGACACGCTATGCTATGGCACGTATCTATGAGCTATAACAAGCAATTTTCAGCCATTTTTGGGACGGGTCAAAATTTGACATTTTTTGCCTTACTATACTATGCGATTTTTGGTCATTTTGGCACCATGCTATATTTTTGCTTATTTAGCCTTTTTTAACCCTTTTTTTCGACATGCTATGCTATGGCGGCGTATCTATGAGCTATAACAAGCAATTTTCATCCATTTTGGGACGGGTCAAAATTTGACATGTTTTGCCTTACTATACTATGCGATTTTGATCATTTTGGCACCATGCTATATTTTGACTTTCTGGCCTTTTTAACTCTTTTTTCGACATGCTATACTATGGCGTATCTCTGAGCTATAACAAGCAGTTTTCATCCATTTTTGGGACGGGTCAAAATTTGACATTTTTTGCCTTACTATACTATGCGATTTTTGGTCATTTTGGCACCATGCTATATTTTAGCTTTTTTAGCCTTTTTTAACCCTTTTTTTCGACATGCTATGCTATGGCACGTATCTCTGAGCTATAACAAGCAGTTTTCATCCATTTTTGGGACGGGTCAAAATTTGACATTTTTTGCCTTACTATACTATGCGATTTTTGGTCATTTTGGCACCATGCTATATTTTGACTTTTTTAGCCTTTTTTAACCCTTTTTTTCGACACGCTATGCTATGGCGCGTATCTATGAGCTATAACAAGCAATTTTCAGCCATTTTGGGACGGGTCAAAATTTGACATTTTCTGCCTTACTATACTATGCGATTTTTGGTCATTTTGGCACCATGCTATATTTTAGCTTTTTTAGCCTTTTTTAACTCTTTTTTTCGACATGCTATGCTATGGCGCGTATCTATGAGCTATAACAAGCAATTTTCATCCATTTTTGGACGGGTCAAAATTTGACATGTTTTGCCTTACTATACTATGCGATTTTTGATCATTTTGGCACCATGCTATATTTTGACTTTCTGGCCTTTTTTAACTCTTTTTTTCGACATGCTATACTATATGCCAGATCTTTGAGCTATAACAAGCAGTTTTCATCCATTTTTGGGACGGGTCAAAATTTGACATTTTTTGCCTTACTATACTATGCGATTTTTGGTCATTTTGGCACCATGCTATATTTTAGCTTTTTTAGCCTTTTTTAACCCTTTTTTTCGACATGCTATGCTATGGCACGTATCTCTGAGCTATAACAAGCAGTTTTCATCCATTTTTGGGACGGGTCAAAATTTGACATTTTTTGCCTTACTATACTATGCGATTTTTGGTCATTTTGGCACCATGCTATATTTTTGCTGTTTTAGCCTTTTTTAACCCTTTTTTTCGACATGCTATGCTATGGCGGCGTATCTATGAGCTATAACAAGCAATTTTCAGCCATTTTTGGGACGGGTCAAAATTTGACATTTTTTGCCTTACTATACTATGCGATTTTTGGTCATTTTGGCACCATGCTATATTTTAGCTTTTTTAGCCTTTTTTAACCCTTTTATTCGACACGCTATGCTATGGCGCGTATCTATGAGCTATAACAAGCCGTTTTCATCCATTTTTGGGACGGGTCAAAATTTGACATTTTTTGCCTTACTATACTATGCGATTTTTGGTCATTTTGGCACCATGCTATATTTTGACTTTTTGGGCTTTTTTAACCCTTTTATTCGACACGCTATGCTATGGCGCGTATCTATGAGCTATAACAAGCAGTTTTCATCCATTTTTGGGACGGGTCAAAATTTGAGATTTTTTGCCTTACTATACTATGCGATTTTGGTCATTTTGGCACCATGCTATATTTATGACTTTTTGGCCTTTTTTAACCCTTTTATTCGACACGCTATGCTATGGCACGTATCTATGAGCTATAACAAGCAATTTTCAGCCATTTTTGGGACGGGTCAAAATTTGACATTTTTTGCCTTACTATACTATGCGATTTTTGGTCATTTTGGCACCATGCTATATTTTTGCTTATTTAGCCTTTTTTAACCCTTTTTTTCGACATGCTATGCTATGGCGCGTATCTATGAGCTATAACAAGCAATTTTCAGCCATTTTTGGGACGGGTCAAAATTTGACATGTTTTGCCTTACTATACTATGCGATTTTTGATCATTTTGGCACCATGCTATATTTTGACTTTCTGGCCTTTTTTAACTCTTTTTTTCGACATGCTATACTATGGCGCGTATCTCTGAGCTATAACAAGCAGTTTTCATCCATTTTTGGGACGGGTCAAAATTTGACATTTTTTGCCTTACTATACTATGCGATTTTTGGTCATTTTGGCACCATGCTATATTTTGACTTTTGGCCTTTTTAACTCTTTTTTCGACATGCTACGCTATGGCGCGTATCTATGAGCTATAACAAGCAGTTTTCATCCATTTTTGGGACGGGTCAAAATTTGACATTTTTTGCCTTACTATACTATGCGATTTTTGGTCATTTTGGCACCATGCTATATTTTAGCTTTTTTAGCCTTTTTTAACTCTTTGTTTCGACATGCTACGCTATGGCGCGTATCTATGAGCTATAACAAGCAGTTTTCATCCATTTTTGGGACGGGTCAAAATTTGACATTTTTTGCCTTACTATACTATGCGATTTTTGGTCATTTTGGCACCATGCTATATTTTGACTTTTTGGGCTTTTTTAACTCTTTTTTTCAACATGCTATGTTATGGCGCGTATCTATGAGCCATAACAAGCAGTTTTCATCCATTTTTGGGACGGGTCAAAATTTGACATTTTTTGCCTTACTATACTATGCGATTTTTGGTCATTTTGGCACCATGCTATATTTTGACTATTTGGCCTTTTTTAACCCTTTTATTCGACACGCTATGCTATGGCACGTATCTCTGAGCTATAACAAGCAGTTTTCATCCATTTTTGGGACGGGTCAAAATTTGACATTTTTTGCCTTACTATACTATGCGATTTTTGGTCATTTTGGCACCATGCTATATTTTTGCTTTTTTAGCCTTTTTTAACCCTTTTATTCGACACGTTATGCTATGGCGCGTATCTATGAGCTATAACAAGCAGTTTTCATCCATTTTTGGGACGGGTCAAAATTTGACATTTTTTGCCTTACTATACTATGCGATTTTTGGTCATTTTGGCACCATGCTATATTTTGACTTTCTGGCCTTTTTTAACTCTTTTTTTCGACATGCTACGCTATATGGCGTATCTCTGAGCTATAACAAGCAGTTTTCATCCATTTTTGGGACGGGTCAAAATTTGACATTTTTGCCTTACTATACTATGCGATTTTTGGTCATTTTGGCACCATGCTATATTTTAGCTTTTTTAGCCGTTTTTAATCCTTTTTTTCGACATGCTACGCTATGGCGCGTATCTATGAGCTATAACAAGCAGTTTTCATCCATTTTTGGGACGGGTCAAAATTTGACATTTTTTGCCTTACTATACTATGCGATTTTTGGTCATTTTGGCACCATGCTATATTTTGACTTTTTTAGCCTTTTTTAACCCTTTTATTCGACACGCTATGCTATGGCGCGTATCTATGAGCTATAACAAGCAGTTTTCATCCATTTTTGGGACGGGTCAAAATTTGAAATTTTTTGCCTTACTATACTATGCGATTTTTGGTCATTTTGGCACCATGCTATATTTTAGCTTTTTTAGCCTTTTTTAACCCTTTTTTTCGACATGCTATGCTATGGCACGTATCTCTGAGCTATAACAAGCAGTTTTCATCCATTTTTGGGACGGGTCAAAATTTGACATTTTTTGCCTTACTATACTATGCGATTTTTGGTCATTTTGGCACCATGCTATATTTTGACATTTTTAGCCTTTTTTAACCCTTTTATTCGACACGCTATGCTATGGCGCGTATCTATGAGCTATAACAAGCAGTTTTCATCCATTTTGGGACGGGTCAAAATTTGACATTTTTGCCTTACTATACTATGCGATTTTTGGTCATTTTGGCACCATGCTATATTTTGACTTTTTTAGCCTTTTTTAACCCTTTTATTCGACACGCTATGCTATGGCGCGTATCTATGAGCTATAACAAGCAGTTTTCATCCATTTTTGGGACGGGTCAAAATTTGACATTTTTTGCCTTACTATACTATGCGATTTTTGGTCATTTTGGCACCATGCTATATTTTAGCTTTTTTAGCCTTTTTTAACCCTTTTTTTCGACATGCTATGCTATGGCACGTATCTCTGAGCTATAACAAGCAGTTTTCATCCATTTTTGGGACGGGTCAAAATTTGACATTTTTTGCCTTACTATACTATGCGATTTTTGGTCATTTTGGCACCATGCTATATTTTTGCTTTTTTAGCCTTTTTTAACCCTTTTTTTCGACATGCTATGCTATGGCGCATATCTATGAGCTATAACAAGCAATTTTCAGCCATTTTTGGGACGGGTCAAAATTTGACATTTTTTGCCTTACTATACTATGCGATTTTTGGTCATTTTGGCACCATGCTATATTTTAGCTTTTTTAGCCTTTTTTAACCCTTTTTTTCGACATGCTATGCTATGGCGCGTATCTATGAGCTATAACAAGCAGTTTTCATCCATTTTGGGACGGGTCAAAATTTGAGATTTTTGGCCTTACTATACTATGCGATTTTGGTCATTTTGGCACCATGCTATATTTATGACTTTTTGGCCTTTTTTAACCCTTTTATTCGACACGCTATGCTATGGCACGTATCTATGAGCTATAACAAGCAATTTTCAGCCATTTTTGGGACGGGTCAAAATTTGACATTTTTTGCCTTACTATACTATGCGATTTTTGGTCATTTTGGCACCATGCTATATTTTTGCTTATTTAGCCTTTTTTAACCCTTTTTTTCGACATGCTATGCTATGGCGCGTATCTATGAGCTATAACAAGCAATTTTCAGCCATTTTTGGGACGGGTCAAAATTTGACATGTTTTGCCTTACTATACTATGCGATTTTTGATCATTTTGGCACCATGCTATATTTATGACTTTTTGGCCTTTTTTAACTCTTTTTTTCGACATGCTACGCTATGGCGCGTATCTATGAGCTATAACAAGCAGTTTTCATCCATTTTTGGGACGGGTCAAAATTTGACATTTTTTGCCTTACTATACTATGCGATTTTTGGTCATTTTGGCACCATGCTATATTTTAGCTTTTTTAGCCTTTTTTAACTCTTTGTTTCGACATGCTACGCTATGGCGCGTATCTATGAGCTATAACAAGCAGTTTTCATCCATTTTTGGGACGGGTCAAAATTTGACATTTTTTGCCTTACTATACTATGCGATTTTTGGTCATTTTGGCACCATGCTATATTTTGACTTTTTGGGCTTTTTTAACTCTTTTTTTCAACATGCTATGTTATGGCGCGTATCTATGAGCCATAACAAGCAGTTTTCATCCATTTTTGGGACGGGTCAAAATTTGACATTTTTTGCCTTACTATACTATGCGATTTTTGGTCATTTTGGCACCATGCTATATTTTGACTATTTGGCCTTTTTTAACCCTTTTATTCGACACGCTATGCTATGGCACGTATCTCTGAGCTATAACAAGCAGTTTTCATCCATTTTTGGGACGGGTCAAAATTTGACATTTTTTGCCTTACTATACTATGCGATTTTTGGTCATTTTGGCACCATGCTATATTTTTGCTTTTTAGCCTTTTTAACCCTTTTATTCGACACGTTATGCTATGGCGTTGTATCTATGAGCTATAACAAGCAGTTTTCATCCATTTTTGGACGGGTCAAAATTTGACATTTTTTGCCTTACTATACTATGCGATTTTTGGTCATTTTGGCACCATGCTATATTTTGACTTTCTGGCCTTTTTTAACTCTTTTTTTCGACATGCTACGCTATGGCGCGTATCTCTGAGCTATAACAAGCAGTTTTCATCCATTTTTGGGACGGGTCAAAATTTGACATTTTTTGCCTTACTATACTATGCGATTTTTGGTCATTTTGGCACCATGCTATATTTTAGCTTTTTTAGCCTTTTTTAATCCTTTTTTTCGACATGCTACGCTATGGCGCGTATCTATGAGCTATAACAAGCAGTTTTCATCCATTTTTGGGACGGGTCAAAATTTGACATTTTTTGCCTTACTATACTATGCGATTTTTGGTCATTTTGGCACCATGCTATATTTTGACTATTTTAGCCTTTTTTACCCTTTTATTCGACACGCTATGCTATGGCGCGTATCTATGAGCTATAACAAGCAGTTTTCATCCATTTTTGGGACGGGTCAAAATTTGAAATTTTTTGCCTTACTATACTATGCGATTTTTGGTCATTTTGGCACCATGCTATATTTTAGCTTTTTAGCCTTTTTAACCCTTTTTTTCGACATGCTATGCTATGGCACGTATCTCTGAGCTATAACAAGCAGTTTTCATCCATTTTTGGGACGGGTCAAAATTTGACATTTTTTGCCTTACTATACTATGCGATTTTTGGTCATTTTGGCACCATGCTATATTTTGACTTTTTTAGCCTTTTTTAACCCTTTTATTCGACACGCTATGCTATGGCGCGTATCTATGAGCTATAACAAGCAGTTTTCATCCATTTTTGGGACGGGTCAAAATTTGACATTTTTTGCCTTACTATACTATGCGATTTTTGGTCATTTTGGCACCATGCTATATTTTGACTTTTTTAGCCTTTTTTAACCCTTTTATTCGACACGCTATGCTATGGCGCGTATCTATGAGCTATAACAAGCAGTTTTCATCCATTTTTGGGACGGGTCAAAATTTGACATTTTTGCCTTACTATACTATGCGATTTTTGGTCATTTTGGCACCATGCTATATTTTAGCTTTTTTAGCCTTTTTTAACCCTTTTTTTCGACACGCTATGCTATGGCACGTATCTATGAGCTATAACAAGCAGTTTTCATCCATTTTTGGGACGGGTCAAAATTTGACATTTTTTGCCTTACTATACTATGCGATTTTTGGTCATTTTGGCACCATGCTATATTTTTGCTTTTTTAGCCTTTTTTAACCCTTTTTTTCGACATGCTATGCTATGGCGCGTATCTATGAGCTATAACAAGCAATTTTCAGCCATTTTTGGGACGGGTCAAAATTTGACATTTTTTGCCTTACTATACTATGCGATTTTTGGTCATTTTGGCACCATGCTATATTTTAGCTTTTTTAGCCTTTTTTAACCCTTTTATTCGACACGCTATGCTATGGCGCGTATCTATGAGCTATAACAAGCAGTTTTCATCCATTTTTGGGACGGGTCAAAATTTGACATTTTTTGCCTTACTATACTATGCGATTTTGGTCATTTTGGCACCATGCTATATTTATGACTTTTTGGCCTTTTTTAACCCTTTTATTCGACACGCTATGCTATGGCACGTATCTATGAGCTATAACAAGCAATTTTCAGCCATTTTTGGGACGGGTCAAAATTTGACATGTTTTGCCTTACTATACTATGCGATTTTTGGTCATTTTGGCACCATGCTATATTTTAGCTTTTTTAGCCTTTTTTAACCCTTTTTTTCGACATGCTATTCTATGGCGCGTATCGATGAGCTATAACAAGCAATTTTCAGCCATTTTTGGGACGGGTCAAAATTTGACATGTTTTGCCTTACTATACTATGCGATTTTTGATCATTTTGGCACCATGCTATATTTTGACTTTCTGGCCTTTTTTAACTCTTTTTTTCGACATGCTATGCTATGGCGCGTATCTCTGAGCTATAACAAGCAGTTTTCATCCATTTTTGGGACGGGTCAAAATTTGACATTTTTTGCCTTACTATACTATGCGATTTTTGGTCATTTTGGCACCATGCTATATTTTAGCTTTTTTAGCCTTTTTTAACTCTTTGTTTCGACATGCTACGCTATGGCGCGTATCTATGAGCTATAACAAGCAGTTTTCATCCATTTTTGGGACGGGTCAAAATTTGACATTTTTTGCCTTACTATACTATGCGATTTTTGGTCATTTTGGCACCATGCTATATTTTGACTTTTTGGGCTTTTTTAACTCTTTTTTCAACATGCTATGTTATGGGCAGATCTATGAGCCATAACAAGCAGTTTTCATCCATTTTTGGGACGGGTCAAAATTTGACATTTTTTGCCTTACTATACTATGCGATTTTTGGTCATTTTGGCACCATGCTATATTTTGACTATTTGGCCTTTTTTAACCCTTTTATTCGACACGCTATGCTATGGCACGTATCTCTGAGCTATAACAAGCAGTTTTCATCCATTTTTGGGACGGGTCAAAATTTGACATTTTTTGCCTTACTATACTATGCGATTTTTGGTCATTTTGGCACCATGCTATATTTTTGCTTTTTTAGCCTTTTTTAACCCTTTTATTCGACACGTTATGCTATGGCGCGTATCTATGAGCTATAACAAGCAGTTTTCATCCATTTTTGGGACGGGTCAAAATTTGACATTTTTTGCCTTACTATACTATGCGATTTTTGGTCATTTTGGCACCATGCTATATTTTGACTTTCTGGCCTTTTTTAACTCTTTTTTTCGACATGCTACGCTATGGCGCGTATCTCTGAGCTATAACAAGCAGTTTTCATCCATTTTTGGGACGGGTCAAAATTTGACATTTTTTGCCTTACTATACTATGCGATTTTTGGTCATTTTGGCACCATGTTATATTTTAGCTTTTTAGCCTTTTTAACCCTTTTTTCGACATGCTATGTTATGGCACGTATCTCTGAGCTATAACAAGCAGTTTTCATCCATTTTTGGGACGGGTCAAAATTTGACATTTTTTGCCTTACTATACTATGCGATTTTTGGTCATTTTGGCACCATGCTATATTTTGACTTTTTTAGCCTTTTTTAACCCTTTTATTCGACACGCTATGCTATGGCGCGTATCTATGAGCTATAACAAGCAGTTTTCATCCATTTTTGGGACGGGTCAAAATTTGAAATTTTTTGCCTTACTATACTATGCGATTTTTGGTCATTTTGGCACCATGCTATATTTTAGCTTTTTAGCCTTTTTAACCCTTTTTTTCGACATGCTATGCTATGGCACGTATCTCTGAGCTATAACAAGCAGTTTTCATCCATTTTTGGGACGGGTCAAAATTTGAGATTTTTTGCCTTACTATACTATGCGATTTTTGGTCATTTTGGCACCATGCTATATTTTTGCTTTTTTAGCCTTTTTTAACCCTTTTATTCGACACGCTATGCTATGGCGCGTATCTATGAGCTATAACAAGCAGTTTTCATCCATTTTTGGGACGGGTCAAAATTTGACATTTTTTGCCTTACTATACTATGCGATTTTTGGTCATTTTGGCACCATGCTATATTTTGACTTTTTTAGCCTTTTTTAACCCTTTTATTCGACACACTATGCTATGGCGCATTACTATGAGCTATAACAAGCAGTTTTCATCCATTTTTGGGAAGGGTCAAAATTTGACATTTTTTGCCTTACTATACTATGCGATTTTTGGTCATTTTGGCACCATGCTATATTTATGACTTTTTGGCCTTTTTTAACCCTTTTATTCGACACGCTATGCTATGGCACGTATCTCTGAGCTATAACAAGCAGTTTTCATCCATTTTTGGGACGGGTCAAAATTTGACATTTTTTGCCTTACTATACTATGCGATTTTTGGTCATTTTGGCACCATGCTATATTTTTGCTTTTTTAGCCTTTTTTAACCCTTTTTTTCGACATGCTATGCTATGGCGCGTATCTATGAGCTATAACAAGCAATTTTCATCCATTTTTGGGACGGGTCAAAATTTGACATTTTTTGCCTTACTATACTATGCGATTTTTGGTCATTTTGGCACCATGCTATATTTTAGCTGTTTTAGCCTTTTTTAATCCTTTTTTTCGACATGCTACGCTATGGCGCCTATCTATGAGCTATAACAAGCAGTTTTCATCCATTTTTGGGACGGGTCAAAATTTGACATTTTTTGCCTTACTATACTATGCGATTTTTGATCATTTTGGCACCATGCTATATTTTGACTTTCTTGCCTTTTTAACTCTTTTTTTTTCGACACGCTATGCTATGGCACGTATCTATGAGCTATAACAAGCAGTTTTCATCCATTTTTGGGACGGGTCAAAATTTGACATTTTTTGCCTTACTATACTATGCGATTTTTGGTCATTTTGGCACCATGCTATATTTTAGCTTTTTTAGCCTTTTTTAACTCTTTGTTTCGACACGCTACGCTATGGCGCATATCTATGAGCTATAACAAGCAGTTTTCATCCATTTTTGGGACGGGTCAAAATTTGACATTTTTTGCCTTACTATACTATGCGATTTTTGGTCATTTTGGCACCATGCTATATTTTGGCTATTTTGGCTTTTTTAACCCTTTTATTCTACACGCTATGCTATTGCACGTATCTCTGAGCTATAACAAGCAGTTTTCATCCATTTTGGGACGGGTCAAAATTTGACATTTTGCCTTACTATACTATGCGATTTTTGGTCATTTTGGCACCATGCTATATTTTTGCTTTTTTAGCCTTTTTTAACCCTTTTTTTCGACATGCTATGCTATGGCGCGTATCTATGAGCTATAACAAGCAATTTTCAGCCATTTTTGGGACGGGTCAAAATTTGACATTTTTTGCCTTACTATACTATGCGATTTTTGGTCATTTTGGCACCATGCTATATTTTGACTTTCTGGCCTTTTTTAACTCTTTTTTTCGACATGCTACGCTATGGCGCGTATCTCTGAGCTATAACAAGCAGTTTTCATCCATTTTTGGGACGGGTCAAAATTTGACATTTTTTGCCTTACTATACTATGCGATTTTTGGTCATTTTGGCACCATGCTATATTTTAGCTTTTTTAGCCTTTTTTAATCCTTTTTTTCGACATGCTATGCTATGGCGCGATTCTATGAGCTATAACAAGCAGTTTTCATCCATTTTTGGGACGGGTCAAAATTTGACATTTTTTGCCTTACTATACTATGCGATTTTTGGTCATTTTGGCACCATGCTATATTTTGATCGCTTTTAGCCTTTTTTAACCCTTTTATTCGACACGCTATGCTATGGCATATCTATGAGTTATAACAAGCAGTTTTCATCCATTTTGGGACGGGTCAAAATTTGAGATTTTTTGCCTTACTATACTATGCGATTTTTGGTCATTTTGGCACCATGCTATATTTTTGCTTTTTTAGCCTTTTTTAACCCTTTTTTTCGACATGCTATGCTATGGCGCGTATCTATGAGCTATAACAAGCAGTTTTCATCCATTTTTGGGACAGGTCAAAATTTGACATTTTTTGCCTTACTATACTATGCGATTTTTGGCCATTTTGGCACCATGCTATATTTTAGCTTTTTTAGGCTTTTTTAACCCTTTTATTCGACACGCTATGCTATGGCGCATATCTATGAGCTATAACAAGCAGTTTTCATCCATTTTTGGGACGGGTCAAAATTTGTCATTTTTTGCCTTACTATACTATGCGATTTTTGGTCATTTTGGCACCATGCTATATTTTGACTTTTTTAGCCTTTTTTAACCCTTTTATTCGACACGCTATGCTATGGCGCATATCTCTGAGCTATAACAAGCAGTTTTCATCCATTTTTGGGACGGGTCAAAATTTGACATTTTTTGCCTTACTATACTATGCGATTTTTGGTCATTTTGGCACCATGCTATATTTTAACTTTTTAGCCTTTTTAACCCTTTTTTATTCGACATCGCTATGCTATGGCGCATATCTATGAGCTATAACAAGCAGTTTTCATCCATTTTTGGAAGGGTCAAAATTTGACATTTTTTGCCTTACTATACTATGCGATTTTTGGTCATTTTGGCACCATGCTATATTTTAGCTTTTTTAGCCTTTTTTAACTCTTTTTTTCGACATGCTATGCTATGGCGCGTATCTCTGAGCTATAACAAGCAGTTTTCATCCATTTTTGGGACAGGTCAAAATTTGACATTTTTTGCCTTACTATACTATGCGATTTTTGGTCATTTTGGCACCATGCTATATTTTAGCTTTTTTAGCCTTTTTTAACCCTTTTATTCGACACGCTATACTATGGCACGTATCTATGAGTTATAACAAGCAGTTTTCATCCATTTTTGGGACGGGTCAAAATTTGACATTTTTTGCCTTACTATACTATGCGATTTTTGGTCATTTTGGCACCATGCTATATTTTGACTATTTGGCCTTTTTTAACCCTTTTATTCGACACGCTATGCTATGGCACGTATCTATGAGCTATAACAAGCAGTTTTCATCCATTTTTGGGACGGGTCAAAATTTGACATTTTTTGCCTTACTATACTATGCGATTTTTGGTCATTTTGGCACCATGCTATATTTTGGCTTTTTGGCCTTTTTTAACCCTTTTATTCGACACGCTTATGCTATGGCATATCTATGAGCTATAACAAGCAGTTTTCATCCATTTTGGGAGGGGTCAAATTTTGACTTTTTTGCCTTACTATACTATGCGATTTTTGGTCATTTTGGCACCATGCTATATTTTAGCTTTTTTAGCCGTTTTTAATCCTTTTTTTCGACATGCTATGCTATGGCGCGTATCTATGAGCTATAACAAGCAGTTTTCATCCATTTTTGGGACGGGTCAAAATTTGACATTTTTGCCTTACTATACTATGCGATTTTTGGTCATTTTGGCACCATGCTATATTTTAGCTTTTTAGCCTTTTTTTAACTCTTTTTTCGACATGCTACGCTTATGTATGCGTATCTATGAGCTATAACAAGCAGTTTTCATCCATTTTTGGGACGGGTCAAAATTTGACATTTTTGCCTTACTATACTATGCGATTTTTTGGTCATTTTGGCACCATGTTATATTTTAGCTTTTTTAGCCTTTTTAATCCTTTTTTCGACATGCTATGCTATGGCCAGATTCTATGAGCTATAACAAGCAGTTTTCATCCATTTTTGGGACGGGTCAAAATTTGACATTTTTTGCCTTACTATACTATGCGATTTTTGGTCATTTTGGCACCATGTTATATTTTAGCTTTTCTGGCCGTTTTTAATCCTTTTTTTTCGACATGCTATGCTATGGTGCGTATCTATGAGCTATAACAAGCAGTTTTCATCCATTTTTGGGACGGGTCAAAATTTGACATTTTTTGCCTTACTATACTATGCGATTTTTGGTCATTTTGGCACCATGCTATATTTTGACTTTTTTAGCCTTTTTTAACCCTTTTATTCGACACGCTATGCTATGGCGCATATCTATGAGCTATAACAAGCAGTTTTCATCCATTTTTGGGACGGGTCAAAATTTGACATTTTTTGCCTTACTATACTATGCGATTTTTGGTCATTTTGGCACCATGCTATATTTTAGCTTTTTTAGCCTTTTTTAACTCTTTGTTTCGACATGCTACGCTTATGGCGCTGTATCTATGAGCTATAACAAGCAGTTTTCATCCATTTTTGGACGGGTCACAATTTGACATTTTTGCCTTACTATACTATGCGATTTTGGTCATTTTGGCACCATGCTATATTTATGACTTTTGGCCTTTTTAACTCTTTTTTTTCGACATGCTATGCTATGGCAGATATCTATGAGCTATAACAAGCAGTTTTCATCCATTTTTGGGACGGGTCAAAATTTGACATTTTTTGCCTTACTATACTATGCGATTTTTGGTCATTTTGGCACCATGCTATATTTTGACTTTTTTAGCCTTTTTTAACCCTTTTATTCGACACGCTATGCTATGGCGCATATCTATGAGCTATAACAAGCAGTTTTCATCCATTTTTGGGAGGGGTCAAAATTTGACATTTTTTGCCTTACTATACTATGCGATTTTTGGTCATTTTGGCACCATGCTATATTTTAGCTGTTTTAGCCTTTTTTAATCCTTTTTTTCGACATGCTACGCTATGGCGCCTATCTCTGAGCTATAACAAGCAGTTTTCATCCATTTTTGGGACGGGTCAAAATTTGACATTTTTTGCCTTACTATACTATGCGATTTTTGATCATTTTGGCACCATGCTATATTTTGACTTTCTGGCCTTTTTAACTCTTTTTTCGACATGCTACGCTTATGGCGCAGATCTCTGAGCTATAACAAGCAGTTTTCATCCATTTTTGGGACGGGTCAAAATTTGACATTTTTGCCTTACTATACTATGCGATTTTTGGTCATTTTTGCACCATGCTATATTTTAGCTTTTTTAGCCTTTTTTAACTCTTTGTTTCGACATGCTACGCTATGGCGCATATCTATGAGCTATAACAAGCAGTTTTCATCCATTTTTGGGACGGGTCAAAATTTGACATTTTTTGCCTTACTATACTATGCGATTTTTGATCATTTTGGCACCATGCTATATTTTGACTTTCTAGCCTTTTTTAACTCTTTTTTTCGACATGCTACGCTATGTATGCATATCTCTGAGCTTATAACAAGCAGTTTTCATCCATTTTTGGGAAGGGTCAAAATTTGACATTTTTGCCTTACTATACTATGCGATTTTTGATCATTTTGGCACCATGCTATATTTTGACTTTCTAGCCTTTTTTAACTCTTTTTTTCGACATGCTACGCTATGGCGCGTATCTCTGAGCTATAACAAGCAGTTTTCATCCATTTTTGGGACGGGTCAAAATTTGACATTTTTTGCCTTACTATACTATGCGATTTTTGGTCATTTTTGCACCATGCTATATTTTAGCTTTTTTAGCCTTTTTTAACTCTTTGTTTCGACATGCTACGCTATGGCGCATATCTATGAGCTATAACAAGCAGTTTTCATCCATTTTTGGGACGGGTCAAAATTTGACATTTTTTGCCTTACTATACTATGCGATTTTTGGTCATTTTGGCACCATGCTATATTTTGACTATTTGGCCTTTTTTAACCCTTTTATTCGACACGCTATGCTATGGCACCTATCTCTGAGCTATAACAAGCAGTTTTCATCCATTTTTGGGACGGGTCAAAATTTGACATTTTTTGCCTTACTATACTATGCGATTTTTGGTCATTTTGGCACCATGCTATATTTTTGCTTTTTTAGCCTTTTTTAACCCTTTTTTTCGACATGCTATGCTATGGCGCGTATCTATGAGCTATAACAAGCAATTTTCAGCCATTTTTGGGACGGGTCAAAATTTGACATTTTTTGCCTTACTATACTATGCGATTTTTGGTCATTTTGGCACCATGCTATATTTTGACTATTTGGCCTTTTTTAACCCTTTTATTCGACACGCTATGCTATGGCACGTATCTATGAGCTATAACAAGCAGTTTTCATCCATTTTTGGGACGGGTCAAAATTTGACATTTTTTGCCTTACTATACTATGCGATTTTTGGTCATTTTGGCACCATGCTATATTTTAGCTTTTTTAGCCTTTTTTAACTCTTTTTTTCGACACGCTATACTATGGCACGTATCTATGAGTTATAACAAGCAGTTTTCATCCATTTTTGGGACGGGTCAAAATTTGACATTTTTTGCCTTACTATACTATGCGATTTTTGGTCATTTTGGCACCATGCTATATTTTGACTATTTGGCCTTTTTTAACCCTTTTATTCGACACGCTATGCTATGGCACGTATCTATGAGCTATAACAAGCAGTTTTCATCCATTTTTGGGACGGGTCAAAATTTGACATTTTTTGCCTTACTATACTATGCGATTTTTGGTCATTTTGGCACCATGCTATATTTTGACTTTTTTAGCCTTTTTTAACCCTTTTATTCGACACGCTATGCTATGGCGCATATCTATGAGCTATAACAAGCAGTTTTCATCCATTTTTGGGACGGGTCAAAATTTGACATTTTTTGCCTTACTATACTATGCGATTTTTGGCCATTTTGGCACCATGCTATATTTTAGCTTTTTTAGCCTTTTTTAACCCTTTTATTCGACACGCTATGCTATGGCGCATATCTATGAGCTATAACAAGCAGTTTTCATCCATTTTTGGGACGGGTCAAAATTTGACATTTTTTGCCTTACTATACTATGCGATTTTTGGTCATTTTGGCACCATGCTATATTTTAGCTTTTTAGCCGTTTTAATCCTTTTTTTTCGACATGCTACGCTTATGGCGGCGTATCTATGAGCTATAACAAGCAGTTTTCATCCATTTTGGACGGGTCAAAATTTGACATTTTTGCCTTACTATACTATGCGATTTTTGGTCATTTTGGCACCATGCTATATTTTAGCTTTTTTAGCCTTTTTTAACCCTTTTTTTTCGACATGCTACGCTATGGCACGTATCTATGAGCTATAACAAGCAGTTTTCATCCATTTTTGGGACGGGTCAAAATTTGACATTTTTTGCCTTACTATACTATGCGATTTTTGGTCATTTTGGCACCATGCTATATTTTAGCTTTTTTAGCCTTTTTTAACTCTTTGTTTCGACATGCTACGCTATGGCGCGTATCTATGAGCTATAACAAGCAGTTTTCATCCATTTTTGGGACGGGTCAAAATTTGACATTTTTTGCCTTACTATACTATGCGATTTTTGATCATTTTGGCACCATGCTATATTTTGACTTTCTAGCCTTTTTTAACTCTTTTTTTCGACATGCTACGCTATGGCGCGTATCTCTGAGCTATAACAAGCAGTTTTCATCCATTTTTGGGAAGGGTCAAAATTTGACATTTTTTGCCTTACTATACTATGCGATTTTTGATCATTTTGGCACCATGCTATATTTTGACTTTCTAGCCTTTTTTAACTCTTTTTTTCGACATGCTACGCTATGGCGCGTATCTCTGAGCTATAACAAGCAGTTTTCATCCATTTTTGGGACGGGTCAAAATTTGACATTTTTTGCCTTACTATACTATGCGATTTTTGGTCATTTTGGCACCATGCTATATTTTAGCTTTTTTAGCCTTTTTTAACTCTTTGTTTCGACATGCTACGCTATGGCGCGTATCTATGAGCTATAACAAGCAGTTTTCATCCATTTTTGGGACGGGTCAAAATTTGACATTTTTTGCCTTACTATACTATGTATTTTTGGTCATTTTGGCACCATGCTATATTTTGACTATTTGGCCTTTTTAACCCTTTATTATTGACACGCTATGCTATGGCACCTATCTCTGAGCTATAACAAGCAGTTTTCATCCATTTTTGGGACGGGTCAAAATTTGACATTTTTTGCCTTACTATACTATGCGATTTTTGGTCATTTTGGCACCATGCTATATTTTTGCTTTTTTAGCCTTTTTTAACTCTTTTTTTCGACATGCTATGCTATGGCGCGTATCTATGAGCTATAACAAGCAATTTTCAGCCATTTTTGGGACGGGTCAAAATTTGACATTTTTTGCCTTACTATACTATGCGATTTTTGGTCATTTTGGCACCATGCTATATTTTAGCTTTTTTAGCCGTTTTTAATCCTTTTTTTCGACATGCTATGCTATGGCGCGTATCTATGAGCTATAACAAGCAGTTTTCATCCATTTTTGGGACGGGTCAAAATTTGACATTTTTTGCCTTACTATACTATGCGATTTTTGGTCATTTTGGCACCATGCTATATTTTAGCTTTTTTAGCCTTTTTTAACTCTTTGTTTCGACATGCTACGCTATGGCGCGTATCTATGAGCTATAACAAGCAGTTTTCATCCATTTTTGGGACGGGTCAAAATTTGACATTTTTTGCCTTACTATACTATGCGATTTTTGGTCATTTTGGCACCATGTTATATTTTAGCTTTTTTAGCCTTTTTTAATCCTTTTTTTCGACATGCTATGCTATGGCGCCATTATCTATGAAACTATAACAAGCAGTTTTCATCCATTTTTGGGACGGGTCAAAATTTGACATTTTTTGCCTTACTATACTATGCGATTTTTGGTCATTTTGGCACCATGTTATATTTTAGCTTTTTTAGCCGTTTTTAATCCTTTTTTTCGACATGCTATGCTATGGCGCGTATCTATGAGCTATAACAAGCAGTTTTCATCCATTTTTGGGAGGGGTCAAAATTTGACATTTTTTGCCTTACTATACTATGCGATTTTTGGTCATTTTGGCACCATGCTATATTTTGACTTTTTTAGCCTTTTTTAACCCTTTTATTCGACACGCTATGCTATGGCGCATATCTATGAGCTATAACAAGCAGTTTTCATCCATTTTTGGGAGGGGTCAAAATTTGACATTTTTTGCCTTACTATACTATGCGATTTTTGGTCATTTTGGCACCATGCTATATTTTGACTTTTTTAGCCTTTTTTAACCCTTTTATTCGACACGCTATGCTATGGCGCATATCTATGAGCTATAACAAGCAGTTTTCATCCATTTTTGGGACGGGTCAAAATTTGACATTTTTTGCCTTACTATACTATGCGATTTTTGGTCATTTTGGCACCATGCTATATTTTGACTTTTTTAGCCTTTTTTAACCCTTTTATTCGACACGCTATGCTATGGCGCATATCTATGAGCTATAACAAGCAGTTTTCATCCATTTTTGGGACGGGTCAAAATTTGACATTTTTTGCCTTACTATACTATGCGATTTTTGGTCATTTTGGCACCATGCTATATTTTGACTTTTAGCCTTTTTTAACCCTTTTTTTTATTCGACACGCTATGCTATGGCGCATATCTATGAGCTATAATAAGCAGTTTTCATCCATTATGGTGAAGGGTCAAAATTTGACATTTTTTGCCTTACTATACTATGCGATTTTTGGTCATTTTGGCACCATGCTATATTTTAGCTTTTTTAGCCTTTTTTAACTGTTTTTTTTGACATGCTATGCTATGGCGCGTATCTCTGAGCTATAACAAGCAGTTCTCATCCATTTTTGGGACAGGTCAAAATTTGACATTTTTTGCCTTACTATACTATGCGATTTTTGGTCATTTTGGCACCATGCTATATTTTAGCTTTTTTAGCCTTTTTTAACCCTTTTATTCGACACGCTATGCTATGGCACGTATCTATGAGTTATAACAAGCAGTTTTCATCCATTTTTGGGACGGGTCAAAATTTGACATTTTTTGCCTTACTATACTATGCGATTTTTGGCCATTTTGGCACCATGCTATATTTTAGCTTTTTTAGCCTTTTTTAACCCTTTTATTCGACACGCTATGCTATGGCGCATATCTATGAGCTATAACAAGCAGTTTTCATCCATTTTTGGGACGGGTCAAAATTTGACATTTTTTGCCTTACTATACTATGCGATTTTGGGCATTTTGGCACCATGCTATATTTTAGCTTTTTTAGCCGTTTTTAATCCTTTTTTTGACATGCTATGCTATGGCCAGATTCTATGAGCTATAACAAGCAGTTTTCATCCATTTTTGGGACGGGTCAAAATTTGACATTTTTTGCCTTACTATACTATGCGATTTTTGGTAATTTTGGCACCATGCTATATTTTTGCTTTTTTAGCCTTTTTTAACCCTTTTTTTCGACATGCTATGCTATGGCGCGTATCTATGAGCTATAACAAGCAATTTTCAGCCATTTTTGGGACGGGTCAAAATTTGACATTTTTTGCCTTACTATACTATGCGATTTTTGGCCATTTTGGCACCATGCTATATTTTAGCTTTTTTAGCCTTTTTTAACTCTTTGTTTCGACATGCTACGCTATGGCGCGTATCTATGAGCTATAACAAGCAGTTTTCATCCATTTTTGGGACGGGTCAAAATTTGACATTTTTTGCCTTACTATACTATGCGATTTTGGTCATTTTGGCACCATGCTATATTTATGACTTTTTGGCCTTTTTAACTCTTTTTTTCGACATGCTATGCTATGGCGCGTATCTATGAGCTATAACAAGCAGTTTTCATCCATTTTTGGGACGGGTCAAAATTTGACATTTTTTGCCTTACTATACTATGCGATTTTTGGTCATTTTTGCACCATGCTATATTTTGACTTTTTTAGCCTTTTTTAGCCTTTTTATTCGACACGCTATGCTATGGCGCATATCTATGAGCTATAACAAGCAGTTTTCATCCATTTTTGGGAGGGGTCAAAATTTGACATTTTTTGCCTTACTATACTATGCGATTTTTGGTCATTTTGGCACCATGCTATATTTTAGCTGTTTTAGCCTTTTTTAATCCTTTTTTTCGACATGCTACGCTATGGCGCCTATCTCTGAGCTATAACAAGCAGTTTTCATCCATTTTTGGGACGGGTCAAAATTTGACATTTTTTGCCTTACTATACTATGCGATTTTTGATCATTTTGGCACCATGCTATATTTTGACTTTCTAGCCTTTTTTAACTCTTTTTTTCGACATGCTACGCTATGGCGCGTATCTCTGAGCTATAACAAGCAGTTTTCATCCATTTTTGGGACGGGTCAAAATTTGACATTTTTTGCCTTACTATACTATGCGATTTTTGGTCATTTTTGCACCATGCTATATTTTAGCTTTTTTAGCCTTTTTTAACTCTTTGTTTCGACATGCTACGCTATGGCGCATATCTATGAGCTATAACAAGCAGTTTTCATCCATTTTTGGGACGGGTCAAAATTTGACATTTTTTGCCTTACTATACTATGCGATTTTTGGTCATTTTGGAACCATGCTATATTTTGACTTTCTTGCCTTTTTTTACTCTTTTTTTCGAAATGCTACGCTATGGCGCCTATCTCTGAGCTATAACAAGCAGTTTTCATCCATTTTTGGGAAGGGTCAAAATTTGACATTTTTTGCCTTACTATACTATGCGATTTTTGATCATTTTGGCACCATGCTATATTTTGACTTTCTAGCCTTTTTTAACTCTTTTTTTCGACATGCTACGCTTATGTATGCGTATCTCTGAGCTATAACAAGCAGTTTTCATCCATTTTTGGGACGGGTCAAAATTTGACATTTTTTGCCTTACTATACTATGCGATTTTTGGTCATTTTTGCACCATGCTATATTTTAGCTTTTTTAGCCTTTTTTAACTCTTTGTTTCGACATGCTACGCTATGGCACGTATCTATGAGCTATAACAAGCAGTTTTCATCCATTTTTGGGACGGGTCAAAATTTGACATTTTTTGCCTTACTATACTATGCGATTTTTGGTCATTTTGGCACCATGCTATATTTTGACTATTTGGCCTTTTTTAACCCTTTTATTCGACACGCTATGCTATGGCACCTATCTCTGAGCTATACCAAGCCGTTTTCATCCATTTTTGGGACGGGTCAAAATTTGACATTTTTTGCCTTACTATACTATGCGATTTTTGGTCATTTTGGCACCATGCTATATTTTTGCTTTTTTAGCCTTTTTTAACTCTTTGTTTAGACATGCTATGCTATATGCGTATCTATGAGCTATAACAAGCAATTTTCAGCCATTTTTGGGACGGGTCAAAATTTGACATTTTTTGCCTTACTATACTATGCGATTTTTGGTCATTTTGGCACCATGCTATATTTTGACTATTTGGCCTTTTTTAACCCTTTTATTCGACACGCTATGCTATGGCACGTATCTATGAGCTATAACAAGCAGTTTTCATCCATTTTTGGACGGGTCAAAATTTGACATTTTTGCCTTACTATACTATGCGATTTTTGGTCATTTTGGCACCATGCTATATTTTAGCTTTTTTAGCCTTTTTTAACTCTTTTTTTTCGACACGCTTATACTATGGCACGTATCTATGAGTTATAACAAGCAGTTTTCATCCATTTTGGGACGGGTCAAAATTTGACATTTTTGCCTTACTATACTATGCGATTTTTGGCCATTTTGGCACCATGCTATATTTTAGCTTTTTTAGCCTTTTTAACCCTTTTTATTCGACACGCTTATGCTATGGCGCATATCTATGAGCTATAACAAGCAGTTTTCATCCATTTTTGGGACGGGTCAAATTTGACATTTTGCCTTACTATACTATGCGATTTTTGGTCATTTTGGCACCATGCTATATTTTAGCTTTTTTAGCCGTTTTTAATCCTTTTTTTCGACATGCTACGCTATGGCGCGTATCTATGAGCTATAACAAGCAGTTTTCATCCATTTTTGGGACGGGTCAAAATTTGACATTTTTTGCCTTACTATACTATGCGATTTTTGGTCATTTTGGCACCATGCTATATTTTAGCTTTTTTAGCCTTTTTTAACCCTTTTTTTTCGACATGCTACGCTATGGCACGTATCTATGAGCTATAACAAGCAGTTTTCATCCATTTTGGGACGGGTCAAATTTGACATTTTTGCCTTACTATACTATGCGATTTTGGTCATTTGGCACCATGCTATATTTTAGCTTTTTAGCCTTTTTTAACTCTTTGTTTCGACATGCTACGCTATGGCGGCGTATTCATGAGCTATAACAAGCAGTTTTCATCCATTTTTGGACGGGTCAAATTTGACATTTTTTGCCTTACTATACTATGCGATTTTGATCATTTTGGCACCATGCTATATTTTGACTTTCTAGCCTTTTTAACTCTTTTTTCGACATGCTACGCTTATGGCGCGATATCTGAGCTATAACAAGCAGTTTTCATCCATTTTTGGGAAGGGTCAAAATTTGACATTTTTGCCTTACTATACTATGCACGATTTTGATCATTTTGGCACCATGCTATATTTTGACTTTCTAGCCTTTTAACTCTTTTTTTTCGACATGCTACGCTTATGGCGGCGTATCTCTGAGCTATAACAAGCAGTTTTCATCCATTTTTGGGACGGGTCAAAATTTGACATTTTTGCCTTACTATACTATCACGATTTTTGGTCATTTTGGCACCATGCTATATTTTAGCTTTTTAGCCTTTTTAACTCTTTGTTTCGACATGCTACGCTTATGGCGCATATCTATGAGCTATAACAAGCAGTTTTCATCCATTTTGGGACGGGTCAAAATTTGACATTTTTGCCTTACTATACTATGCGATTTTTGGTCATTTTGGCACCATGCTATATTTTGACTATTTGGCCTTTTTAACCCTTTTTATTCGACACGCTTATGCTATGGCACCTATCTCTGAGCTATAACAAGCAGTTTTCATCCATTTTTGGGACGGGTCAAAATTTGACATTTTTTGCCTTACTATACTATGCGATTTTTGGTCATTTTGGCACCATGCTATATTTTAGCTTTTTAGCCTTTTTTAACTCTTTTTTTCGACATGCTATGCTATGGCGGCGTATCTATGAGCTATAACAAGCAATTTTCAGCCATTTTTGGGACGGGTCAAAATTTGACATTTTTTGCCTTACTATACTATGCGATTTTTGGTCATTTTGGCACCATGCTATATTTTGACTATTTGGCCTTTTTTAACCCTTTTTATTCGACATCGCTATGCTATGGCATCGTATCTATGAGCTATAACAAGCAGTTTTCATCCATTTTAGGACGGGTCAAAATTTGACATTTTTTGCCTTACTATACTATGCGATTTTTGGTCATTTTGGCACCATGCTATATTTTGACTTTTTTAGCCTTTTTTAACCCTTTTATTCGACACGCTATGCTATGGCGCATATCTATGAGCTATAACAAGCAGTTTTCATCCATTTTTGGGACAGGTCAAAATTTGACATTTTTTGCCTTACTATACTATGCGATTTTTGATCATTTTGGCACCATGCTATATTTTGACTTTCTGGCCTTTTTTAACTCTTTTTTTCGACATGCTACGCTATGGCGTATCTCTGAGCTATAACAAGCAGTTTTCATCCATTTTGGGAAGGGTCAAATTTGACATTTTTGCCTTACTATACTATGCGATTTTTGGTCATTTTGGCACCATGCTATATTTTAGCTTTTTTAGCCTTTTTTAACTCTTTTTTTCGACATGCTATGCTATGGCGCGTATCTCTGAGTTATAACAAGCAGTTTTCATCCATTTTTGGGACGGGTCAAAATTTGACATTTTTTGCCTTACTATACTATGCGATTTTTGGTCATTTTGGCACCATGCTATATTTTAGCTTTTTTAGCCTTTTTAACTCTTTGTTTCGACATGCTATGCTACGTATGGCGCGTGTCTATGAGCTATAACAAGCAGTTTTCATCCATTTTTGGACGGGTCAAAATTTGACATTTTTTGCCTTACTATACTATGCGATTTTTGGTCATTTTGGCACCATGCTATATTTTGACTTTTTTAGCCTTTTTTAACCCTTTTATTCGACACGCTATGCTATGGCGCATATCTATGAGCTATAACAAGCAGTTTTCATCCATTTTTGGGATGGGTCAAAATTTGACATTTTTTGCCTTTACTATACTATGCGATTTTTGGTCATTTTGGCACCATGCTATATTTTAGCTTTTTAGCGTTTTTAATCCTTTTTTTCGACATGCTATGCTATGGCGGCGTATCTATGAGCTATAACAAGCAGTTTTCATCCATTTTAGGGACGGGTCAAAATTTGACATTTTTTGCCTTACTATACTATGCGATTTTTGGTCATTTTGGCACCATGCTATATTTTAGCTTTTTTAGCCTTTTTTAACCCTTTTTTTTCGACATGCTACGCTATGGCACGTATCTATGAGCTATAACAAGCAGTTTTCATCCATTTTTGGGACGGGTCAAAATTTGACATTTTTTGCCTTACTATACTATGCGATTTTTGGTCATTTTGGCACCATGTTATATTTTAGCTTTTTAGCCTTTTTAACTCTTTTTTTTCGACATGCTATGCTATGGCGCGTATCTCTGAGTTATAACAAGCAGTTTTCATCCATTTTGGACGGGTCAAATTTGACATTTTTGCCTTACTATACTATGCGATTTTTGGTCATTTTGGCACCATGCTATATTTTAGCTTTTTTAGCCTTTTTTAACTCTTTTTTTCGACATGCTACGCTTTATAAGCGTATCTATGAGCTATAACAAGCAGTTTTCATCCATTTTTGGACGGGTCAAAATTTGACATTTTTGCCTTACTATACTATGCACGATTTTGGTCATTTTGGCACCATGCTATATTTTGACTTTTTTAGCCTTTTTTAACCCTTTTATTCGACACGCTATGCTATGGCGCGTATCTATGAGCTATAACAAGCAGTTTTCATCCATTTTTGGGAAGGGTCAAAATTTGACATTTTTTGCCTTACTATACTATGCGATTTTTGGTCATTTCGGCACCATGCTATATTTTAGCTTTTTTAGCCGTTTTTAATCCTTTTTTTCGACATGCTATGCTATGGCGCGTATCTATGAGCTATAACAAGCAGTTTTCATCCATTTTGGGACGGGTCAAAATTTGACATTTTTGCCTTACTATACTATGCGATTTTGGTCATTTTGGCACCATGCTATATTTTAGCTTTTTTAGCCTTTTTTAACCCTTTTTTCGACATGCTACGCTATGGCACGTATCTATGAGCTATAACAAGCAGTTTTTCATCCATTTTTGGGACGGGTCAAAATTTGACATTTTTTGCCTTACTATACTATGCGATTTTTGGTCATTTTGGCACCATGCTATATTTTAACTTTTTTAGCCGTTTTTAATCCTTTTTTTCGACATGCTATGCTATGGCACGTATCTATGAGTTATAACAAGCGGTTTTCATCCATTTTTGGGACGGGTCAAAATTTGACATTTTTTGCCTTACTATACTATGCGATTTTTGGTCATTTTGGCACCATGCTATATTTTTGCTTTTTTAGCCTTTTTTAACCCTTTTTTTCGACATGCTATGCTATGGCGCGTATCTATGAGCTATAACAAGCAATTTTCAGCCATTTTTGGGACGGGTCAAAATTTGACATTTTTTGCCTTACTATACTATGCGATTTTTGGCCATTTTGGCACCATGCTATATTTTAGCTTTTTTAGCCTTTTTTAACCCTTTTATTCGACACGCTATGCTATGGCGCATATCTATGAGCTATAACAAGAAGTTTTCATCCATTTTTGGACGGGTCAAAAATTTGACATTTTTGCCTTACTATACTATGCGATTTTGGTCATTTGGCACCATGCTATATTTTGACTATTTGGCCTTTTTAACCCTTTTATTCGACACGCTATGCTATGGCACCTATCTCTGAGCTATAACAAGCAGTTTTCATCCATTTTGGGATCGGTCAAAATTTGACATTTTTGCCTTTACTATACTATGCGATTTTTGGTCATTTTGGCACCATGCTATATTTTAGCTTTTTTAGCCTTTTTTAACTCTTTTTTTCGACATGCTATGCTATGGCGCGTATCTATGAGCTATAACAAGCAATTTTCAGCCATTTTTGGGACGGGTCAAAATTTGACATTTTTTGCCTTACTATACTATGCGATTTTTGGTCATTTTGGCACCATGCTATATTTTGACTTTTTTAGCCTTTTTTAACCCTTTTTATTACGACACGCTTATGCTATGGCGCATATCTATGAGCTTATAACAAGCAGTTTTCATCCATTTTTGGAGGGGTCAAAATTTGACATTTTTGCCTTACTATACTATGCGATTTTTGGTCTTTTTGGCACCATGCTATATTTTAGCCGTTTTAGCCTTTTTTAATCCTTTTTTTCGACATGCTACGCTATGGCGCGTATCTATGAGCTACAACAAGCAGTTTTCATCCATTTTTGGGACGGGTCAAAATTTGACATTTTTTGCCTTACTATACTATGTATTTTTGATCATTTTGGCACCATGCTATATTTTGACTTTCTAGCCTTTTTTAACTCTTTTTTTTTCGACATGCTACGCTATGATGCCAGATCTCTGAGCTATAACAAGCAGTTTTCATCCATTTTGGACGGGTCAAAATTTGACATTTTTTGCCTTACTATACTATGCGATTTTTGGTCATTTTGGCACCATGCTATATTTTTGCTTTTTTAGCCTTTTTTAACTCTTTGTTTCGACATGCTACGCTATGGCGCATATCTATGAGCTATAACAAGCAGTTTTCATCCATTTTTGGGACGGGTCAAAATTTGACATTTTTTGCCTTACTATACTATGCGATTTTTGGTCATTTTGGCACCATGCTATATTTTGACTATTTGGCCTTTTTTAACCCTTTTATTCGACACGCTTATGCTATGGCACCTTATCTCTGAGCTATAACAAGCAGTTTTCATCCATTTTTGGACGGTCAAAATTTGACATTTTTGCCTTACTATACTATGCGATTTTTGGTCATTTTGGCACCATGCTATATTTTTGCTTTTTAGCCTTTTTAACTCTTTTTTCGACATGCTATGCTATGGCGCGTATCTATGAGCTATAACAAGCAATTTTCAGCCATTTTTGGACGGGTCAAATTTGACATTTTTGCCTTACTATACTATGCGATTTTTGGTCATTTTGGCACCATGCTATATTTTGACTATTTGGCCTTTTTTAACCCTTTTTATTCGACCACGCTATGCTATGGCACGCATTCATGAGCTATAACAAGCAGTTTTCATCCATTTTTGAGACGGGTCAAAATTTGACATTTTTTGCCTTACTATACTATGCGTATTTTGGTCATTTTTGGCACCATGCTATATTTTAGCTTTTTAGCCTTTTTTAACTCTTTTGTTTGGACATGCTACGCTATGGCGGCGTGTCTATGAGCTATAACAAGCAGTTTTCATCCATTTTTGAGACGGGTCAAAATTTGACATTTTGCCTTACTATACTATGCGATTTTTGGTCATTTTGGCACCATGCTATATTTTGACTTTTTAGCCTTTTTTAACCCTTTTATTCGACACGCTTATGCTATGGCGTATCTATGAGCTATAACAAGCAGTTTTCATCCATTTTTGGGAAGGGTCAAAATTTGACATTTTTGCCTTACTATACTATGCGATTTTTGGTCATTTTGGCACCATGCTATATTTTAGCTTTTTTTAGCCGTTTTAATCCTTTTTTCGACATGCTATGCTATGGCGCTGTGATCTATGAGCTATAACAAGCAGTTTTCATCCATTTTGGACGGGTCAAAATTTGACATTTTTTGCCTTACTATACTATGCGATTTTTGGTCATTTTGGCACCATGCTATATTTTAGCTTTTTAGCCTTTTTTAACCCTTTTTTTTTCGACATGCTACGCTGTATGGCATCGTATCTATGAGCTATAACAAGCAGTTTTCATCCATTTTTGGGACGGGTCAAAATTTGACATTTTTTTGCCTTACTATACTATGCGATTTTTGGTCATTTTGGCACCATGCTATATTTTAGCTTTTTAGCCTTTTAACTCTTTTTTCGACATGCTATGCTATGGCGTATCTCTGAGTTATAACAAGCAGTTTTCATCCATTTTGGGACGGGTCAAAATTTGACATTTTTTGCCTTACTATACTATGCGATTTTTGGTCATTTGGCACCATGCTATATTTTAGCTTTTTTAGCCTTTTTAACTCTTTGTTTCGACATGCTACGCTTATGGCGGCGTATCTATGAGCTATAACAAGCAGTTTTCATCCATTTTGGGACAGGTCAAATTTGACATTTTTGCCTTACTATACTATCACGATTTTGGTCATTTTGGCACCATGCTATATTTTGACTTTTTTAGCCTTTTTAACCCTTTTATTATTCGACCACGCTATGCTATGGCGCCAGATCTATGAGCTATAACAAGCAGTTTTCATCCATTTTTGGGAAGGTCAAAATTTGACATTTTTGCCTTACTATACTATGCGATTTTGGTCATTTCGGCACCATGCTATATTTTAGCTTTTTTAGCGTTTTTAATCCTTTTTTCGAGCATGCTATGCTATGGCGCAGATCTATGAGCTTATAACAAGCAGTTTTCATCCATTTTGGGACGGGTCAAAATTTGACATTTTTGCCTTACTATACTATGCGATTTTTGGTCATTTTGGCACCATGCTATATTTTAGCTTTTTTAGCCTTTTTAACCCTTTTTTTTCGACATGCTACGCTTATGGCACGTATCTATGAGCTATAACAAGCAGTTTTTCATCCATTTTTGGGACGGGTCAAAATTTGACATTTTGCCTTACTATACTATGCGATTTTTTGGTCATTTTGGCACCATGCTATATTTTAACTTTTTTTTAGCTTTTAATCCTTTTTTTCGACATGCTATGCTATGGCACGTATCTATGAGTTATAACAAGCGGTTTTCATCCATTTTGGGACGGTCAAAATTTGACATTTTTGCCTTTACTATACTATGCGATTTTGGTCATTTTGGCACCATGCTATATTTTTGCTGTTTTAGCCTTTTTTAACCCTTTTTTTCGACATGCTATGCTATGGCGCGTATCTATGAGCTATAACAAGCAATTTTCAGCCATTTTTGGGACGGGTCAAAATTTGACATTTTTTGCCTTACTATACTATGCGATTTTTGGCCATTTTGGCACCATGCTATATTTTAGCTTTTTTAGCCTTTTTTAACCCTTTTATTCGACACGCTATGCTATGGCGCATATCTATGAGCTATAACAAGCAGTTTTCATCCATTTTTGGGACGGGTCAAAATTTGACATTTTTTGCCTTACTATACTATGCGATTTTTTGGTCATTTTGGCACCATGCTATATTTTGACTATTTGGCCTTTTTAACCCTTTTATTCGACACGCTATGCTATGGCACCTATCTCTGAGCTTATAACAAGCAGTTTTCATCCATTTTGGGACGGGTCAAATTTGACATTTTTTGCCTTACTATACTATGCGATTTTTGGTCATTTTGGCACCATGCTATATTTTAGCTTTTTTAGCCTTTTTTAACTCTTTTTTTCGACATGCTATGCTATGGCGCGTATCTATGAGCTATAACAAGCAATTTTCAGCCATTTTTGGGACGGGTCAAAATTTGACATTTTTTGCCTTACTATACTATGCGATTTTTGGTCATTTTGGCACCATGCTATATTTTGACTTTTTTAGCCTTTTTTAACCCTTTTATTCGACACGCTATGCTATGGCGCATATCTATGAGCTATAACAAGCAGTTTTCATCCATTTTTGGGAGGGGTCAAAATTTGACATTTTTTGCCTTACTATACTATGCGATTTTTGGTCATTTTGGCACCATGCTATATTTTAGCTGTTTTAGCCTTTTTTAATCCTTTTTTTCGACATGCTACGCTATGGCGCCTATCTATGAGCTATAACAAGCAGTTTTCATCCATTTTTGGGACGGGTCAAATTTGACATTTTTGCCTTACTATACTATCGATTTTTGATCATTTTTGGCACCATGCTATATTTTGACTTTCTAGCCTTTTTTAACTCTTTTTTTTCGACATGCTACGCTTATGTAAGCGCGTATCTCTGAGCTATAACAAGCAGTTTTCATCCATTTTTGGGACGGGTCAAAATTTGATATTTTTGCCTTACTATACTATGCGATTTTGGTCATTTTGGCACCATGCTATATTTTTGCTTTTTTAGCCTTTTTAACTCTTTGTTTCGACATGCTACGCTTATGGCGCATATCTATGAGCTTATAACAAGCAGTTTTCATCCATTTTGGGACGGGTCAAAATTTGACATTTTTGCCTTACTATACTATGCGATTTTTGGTCATTTTGGCACCATGCTATATTTTGACTATTTGGCCTTTTTTAACCCTTTTATTCGACACGCTATGCTATGGCACCTATCTCTGAGCTATAACAAGCAGTTTTCATCCATTTTTGGGACGGGTCAAAATTTGACATTTTTTGCCTTACTATACTATGCGATTTTTGGTCATTTTGGCACCATGCTATATTTTTGCTTTTTTAGCCTTTTTTAACTCTTTTTTTCGACATGCTATGCTATGTATGCCAGATTCTATGAGCTATAACAAGCAATTTTCAGCCATTTTTGGGACGGGTCAAAATTTGACATTTTTGCCTTACTATACTATGCGATTTTTTGGTCATTTTGGCACCATGCTATATTTTTGACTATTTGGCCTTTTTTAACCCTTTTTATTCGACACGCTATGCTATGGCACGTATCTATGAGCTATAACAAGCAGTTTTCATCCATTTTTGGAGACGGGTCAAAATTTGACATTTTGCCTTACTATACTATGCGATTTTGGTCATTTTGGCACCATGCTATATTTTTGCTTTTTAGCCTTTTTTAACTCTTTTTTTCGACATGCTATGCTATGGCGGCGTATCTATGAGCTATAACAAGCAATTTTCAGCCATTTTTGGGACGGGTCAAAATTTGACATTTTTTGCCTTACTATACTATGCGATTTTTGGTCATTTTGGCACCATGCTATATTTTGACTATTTGGCCTTTTTTAACCCTTTTATTCGACACGCTATGCTATGGCACGTATCTATGAGCTATAACAAGCAGTTTTCATCCATTTTGGACGGGTCAAAATTTGACATTTTTGCCTTACTATACTATGCGATTTTGGTCATTTTGGCACCATGCTATATTTTAGCTTTTTAGCCTTTTTAACTCTTTTTTTCGACCACGCTATACTATGGCACGTATCTATGAGTTATAACAAGCAGTTTTCATCCATTTTTGGGACGGTCAAATTTGACATTTTTGCCTTACTATACTATGCGATTTTTGGTCATTTTGGCACCATGCTATATTTTAGCTTTTTTAGCCTTTTTTAACCCTTTTATTCGACACGCTATGCTATATGCGCTGTGATCTATGAGCTATAACAAGCAGTTTTCATCCATTTTAGGGACGGGTCAAAATTTGACATTTTTGCCTTACTATACTATGCGATTTTTTGGTCATTTTGGCACCATGCTATATTTTGACTTTTTAGCCTTTTTTTAACCCTTTTTTTATTCGACACGTATGCTATGGCGCGTATCTCTGAGCTATAACAAGCAGTTTTCATCCATTTTTGGGACGGGTCAAAATTTGACATTTTTTGCCTTACTATACTATGCGATTTTTGGTCATTTTGGCACCATACTATATTTTAGCTTTTTAGCCTTTTTAACCCTTTTTTTCGACATGCTACGCTATGTAGCACGTATCTATGAGCTATAACAAGCAGTTTTCATCCATTTTTGGGACGGTCAAAATTTGACATTTTTGCCTTACTATACTATGCGATTTTTGGTCATTTTGGCACCCATGCTATATTTTAGCTTTTTAGCCTTTTTTAACTCTTTTTTTCGACATGCTATGCTATGGCGCGTATCTCTGAGTTATAACAAGCAGTTTTCATCCATTTTTGGGACGGGTCAAAATTTGACATTTTTTGCCTTACTATAGTATGCGATTTTTGGTCATTTTGGCACCATGCTATATTTTAACTTTTTAGGGTTTTTTAATCCTTTTTTCGACATGCTATGCTATGGCACGTATCTATGAGTTATAACATGGTTTCATCCATTTTTGGAGACGGGTCAAAATTTGACATTTTTGCCTTTACTATACTATGCGATTTTTGGTCATTTTGGCACCATGCTATATTTTAGCTTTTTTAGCCTTTTTTAACTCTTTTTTTCGACATGCTATGCTATGGCGCGTATCTCTGAGCTATAACAAGCAGTTTTCATCCATTTTTGGGAGGGGTCAAAATTTGACATTTTTTGCCTTACTATACTATGCGATTTTTGGTCATTTTGGCACCATGCTATATTTTGACTTTTTGGGCTTTTTAACCCTTTATTCGACACGCTATGCTATGGCACGTATCTATGAGCTATAACAAGCAGTTTTCATCCATTTTTGGGACGGGTCAAAATTTGACATTTTTTGCCTTACTATACTATGCGATTTTTGGTCATTTTGGCACCATGCTATATTTTGACTTTTTTGAGCTTTTTAACTCTTTTTTTTCGACATGCTATGCTATGGCGCGTATCTCTGAGCTATAACAAGCGATTTTCATCCATTTTTGGGACGGGTCAAAATTTGACATTTTTTGCCTTTACTATACTATCACGATTTTTTGGTCATTTTGGCACCATGCTATATTTTAGCTTTTTAGCCTTTTTTAACTCTTTTTTTTCGACATGCTATGCTATAGTGCGTATCTATGAGCTATAACAAGCAGTTTTCATCCATTTTGGGGACTGGTCAAAATTTGACATTTTTTGCCTTACTATACTATGCGATTTTTGGTCATTTTGGCACCATGCTATATTTTAGCTTTTTTAGCCTTTTTTAATCCTTTCTTTCGACATGTTATGCTATGGTGCGTATCTATGAGTTATAACAAGCAGTTTTCATCCATTTTTGGGACGGGTCAAAATTTGACATTTTTTGCCTTACTATACTATGCGATTTTTTGGTCATTTTGGCAATTCATGCTATATTTTGACTTTTTGGGGTTTTTTATTTTTTTTTTGGCATGCTACGTATATGCGCGTGTCTATGAGCCAAAACAAGCGGTTTTGTAGCCATTTTTGGGACTGGGTCAAAATTTGACATTTTTTGCTCTTACTATACTATCACAGTTTTTGGTCATTTTGGCACCATGCTATATTTTGACTTTTTAGCCTTTTTAACTCTTTTTTTCGACATACTACGCTATGGCATGTATCTATGAGTTATAACAAGCAGTTTTCATCCATTTTGGGA